>NC_057806.1:347759502-348056737 GCF_018294505.1 Triticum aestivum
ACAAAGATCACTTCCGCCGAGAGTCGGTTTGGTTTGAAGTGGTGGACCTTGAGAGCCCATACCATGCGCTACTCGGCCGACCCGCCTTGGCCAAGTTCATGGCGGTCCCCCACTACGCCTACCTCAAAATGAAGATGCCCAGTTCCAGGGGAATTCTGACCGTAGGTGGCGACTACCGGAAGTCGTCTGCCTGTGTGGCTGAGAGCAGTCGGCTAGCCGAGTCCCTGGTGATCGCGGCCGAGAAGCGGCTCCTTGAGCGAGTTGTGGCGATGGCCAGCAAGCTGCCAGAGGTATCGGCCAACCCAAAGGAGTCGGGGGCTGAGGGTTCGTTCAAGCCGGCCAAAGAGACAAAGAAGATACCCTTGGATCCGGAGCACCCAGAGAGGTACGCTATCGTAGGCGCGAACCTCGACAGCAAATAGGAAGGCGAGCTCGTCGACTTCCTCCGTGAGAATCGGGACATCTTCGCATGGTCCCCCAAAGACATGCCAGGTGTACCGACGGAATTCGTCGAGCACAAGTTACATGTCCGATCTGATGCAAAGCCAGTTAGGCAACCCCTGCGCCGCCAACAGAAGAGAAGAGAAGAGTTGTTGGAGAAGAGATAGCCCGACTCCTAGCAGCCGGCTTCATTATGGAAGTATTCTTTCCAGAATGGCTAGTGAATCCGGTCCTGGTACTGAAGAAGAACAAGCAGTGGCGAATGCGTATTGACTACACGAGCCTCAACAAGGCCTGCCACACGGACCCGTTTGCTCTACCAAGAATGGATCAGGTGATAGACTCCACAGCCGGATGCGAGCTATTGAGTTTTCTGGATGCATACTCAGGATATCACCAGATCAAGCTGAACCTGGCTGACAGACTGAAGACCGCCTTCATCACGCCGTTTGGAGCCTTCTACTACCTCACCATGACATTCGGCTTAAGGAATGCTGGCACCACCTTTCAACGTTGCATGCAGAAGTGCCTCCTCAAGCAGCTCACCAGGAACGCCCACGTCTATGTGGACGACGTGGTGGTGAAGACGGAAAAGCATGGAACACTGCTGGAAGACCTCAAGGAGACCTTTGAGAACCTGCGTCGATCGCGCTCTGTGGCGAGCTTGCTGCACTCCTCCCCTTTGGCGCGCAATGCGGAGTTGGCTTCGCTCAGCTGTTGTTGAATAGCAGTGTTGGCTCCTGAAAATAAGGAAAAAAGAAGGCGTTAAGTCATCAATAAAGAAGATCGCCGGGGAGATCCGGCCCGACTGCACAGCAGTCGGCCCGAATCTCGGGGACTACAGCCCGCGGGTGCGCCAGCGCGCCCCCGCAGAGAAGAAAAAGGACTTACTCCGGCTCTCCGACAAATCGGCGGTCCGCTTGCCCAGCTCTTCAACGTTACAGTTGAAGGCAGTGACACGGAGGTTGTGGTAATCCTGCGTCAAGTGTTTCAGATAAAAAAGTCAAAACCCAGAATTCATCAATTGGAGTTCCGGGCCGCCTGCTCAGCAGCCAGCCCGAAACTCGGGGACTACACCCAGTGGGTGCACTGGCGCGCCCCCATAGAGAGGAACAAGGAAACAAGGACCAAAGGAAAAAACATACCCAGACGGCTGCCCGCGACGCCAGGTACGCCTTGGTGCAATTCTGGAGAATGTCGCCCTCAACATGAAGCTTCGCCTGGACGTCCAGAAGCGCCTGGTTCAGCGGCCCTATGCCGCCTCCTCGCACCCACCCAATGGGCGTGGCGCTCGTCGCTTCGGCGTCTGGGATCGCCGAGCTGGCGGTGCCGGCCTCCAAGGGGCGAGGTGCCGAAGTCGCCTTCTCTAGACGGCGGCGCGTCGGCGAGCCGACTTGTAGGAGTAACCTCGCCACGGCCTCGTCTTCGGTCGGCGGCACCGGAGGGTCCGCTGGCTGCTTGCCTTGCGCACTCTCAGACGGTGGCGGAGGCGGCGGCGGAACGATCACGTCCGGCGTAGAGGGGTCGCCGCCTTCCCTCTCCACGACGGGGTTCTCGCCGAGGGCTTCCCCAGACTGCCCCGTGAACTCCGGAGGCGGAGGCGCAGAGTTTAGCAGGGTGACGAACACCGCCGATTGGCAGCGTGCGGCCTCCTCAGCCTGCCGCTTCGTCGCGGCGGCGGCTTCGGCCTCCGCCAGTTTTTTCTTGGCGGAGGCCTCCGCCCTATCGGCCTCCGCCTTCTCCATGCGAACGGCCTCTTCTTCGTTGCGCTTGTCCTGCGCATTCCGCTCTATCGCCTCCCAGAGGTCAGAAGCAGGGTCAATCCACCGAGTGGTGGCGGACATCTCCGCTGACCCCATGACAGAGGCGGCGGTGACCCTCTCAAGATTGAGGGGAGCCCTGAAGAAAGGGAAGCAAGCAAAAGACTTAGGCAAAGCCACAAAGAAAGAATAAAGCATTGAGACAGAATACTCACGCGGAGACCAATGGCGGCTTCTTCACTTCCTTACAGAAGCGGATGGCCTTCGCAGCCGCCTCGTCCCGCTGGGTCGCCGCTGCCGAACCCATGGGCTTCTTCGGTCGACTGCCGAACAAGGTCGGCACGGCCCTGCGCTTCTTCCCGCCGCCTGGAGCACCCGGCGCGGCAGAAGAGCCCGCGCCAGGCTGGCTCGCTCCTGGCCGATGGCGGGGGGCGACTTCTCCCTCGGCGTCGTCGTCAGGCCAGTCGGCGAAAGTGGCCGAAGACCTGAAGTCGCCTGCTGCTCCTCCTCCTCCCTCGGCGTCGTCCTCCAGAGCCGCCGCCCCCAGATCGGGGTCGTCAACATCACTCTCCGCCCGGTCGGCGAGGAACTCGCGGGCTGGCCCCGAGGTGCCGGCTGGCGGGTGGAGGAGGGGATTCTGACCAAAGCCGACTGGTCAAAACAAACTCGGCAAGAAAGAAGACAATCCAAAGAAAGAAAGGAAAGGAAACCCACCACGGGCGGGGGGTTGGTGCGGGAGTACGGCTCCTTGCCGAACCGCCAATCCTCCAGGAGCTTGTTGTCCGAGAGGTAGTTCACCATGAAGGCCACCTCCTCGTGAGGCATGTCCTTGGTGCACATCCGACTCGGGTCGCAGTGCCCGCTCCTTTGGCATATCATATGGGGCGGCCTTGGAGCGGGAGAACTCGGCGCGCCACGAAGGCGGCCAGCAGGTCTGGACCAGTCAAGCCCTCCGACTGCGTCAGCACTCGGAGTCGCGCGATGGGGCCGGCTCCCGCAGGCGTCAGCGACTTGGCCCGGTACGACCAGTTGGGCAGTCTCCCAGCCGGCGGGCCGGCTTCGAAAGCCGGCAGGTTGACCCAGTCGGCCCTCGTGGAGACGCTCCTAACGTAGAAGTACGATCTCTGCCACATCTTCACCGACTTTATCAGCGAGATGGAGGGGAAGGGGTTGTCGGCCCCCGACCTTCGCATGGCGATAAAAGCATCGCATTGAGCCGGCACGCCTGCGGCCTGGGTGCCGAGCTTGGAGAAGAAGAACTCCCCCCAGAGCTCGAGGGTGGGGAGGATTCCGAGGAAGCCTTCGCACAAGGCCACGAAGGCGGACAGCAGCACCACCTTTTGGGGGTGAGGTGGTGCGGCTGGAGGCCGTAGAACTCCAGGAAGGATCGGAAGAAACTGCTCGCCGGCAGCCCCAACCCGCGCAAGCAGTGCGAGCGGAAGATGACCCGCTCGCCCTCCTGAATCTCCCCCTTCGGCGCAAGATGCACTCGCACGTGATCCTCGCCGGGGAGCCGACGAGTCCGGCGGAAGAACTCGATGTGGTCGTCGTGAACTTCGGAGCCGTCCCAAGTGCCGGAGCACACCGGGGGAGGCACGGCGGCAGAGGAAGAACTCATCGCGAGCTGATCGCCGCGGCGTTCGTCAAAGCTTGGGCGCGCGGCGGAGCAAAGAAGAAGAAGGAGGAGAGCGAGGAGCAGTGAGAAGGAGGAGAGCGAGGAGTAGTGGGAAAGAGGGGCGCGTGTGCCCCCCTCTTTCCCCTACTTATAGCCTCGTCAGCTGCGAAGCCAAGGGGGCGGTCATGGGATTTACTGCGCCCACGGCCCCACGACCCCCACATTCCACGACAAAGTTACTGCGCGCAGTAACTCCACGGGAATCCCAATCGTCCGCCAGGGCTGCGGCGGATCCGCTCGGGCGCCGAGGTGCGGTAGTGGCGGGCCCCGCCTATGGGCCTGTCTAGTCGCACGCGTAGGCTGGCAGAATGGCCCAGCCACGTGTCATCACATGGCAGGCCTAGAACAGGCGGCGGCCCGGAGGCTTAGCAAGCACGCTACTTGGATCCCGCCGCGACGTTCGAAATATTGTGCGAGTCAGAGTTGGGTGAGTCCGACTCCTTCTAGCCGGCCCGGCGGAAGTCAATCAAGAGCCATACGTTGAGCACCCGGAAAGAGAAACTACTGAGGCTTCTCGGCTGATCGTCCGCGGCGCCTCACCAGCTTCGGGGACTACTGTCGGAGTAATGGGCCACGGGTAGGCTAACCCGAGGCCCAGAACCTTTCAAGACATCGGGGCAGGCTGCGCCCCTCAAGACCCCAAGACAAAGAGCCGCCTTCTAAGGAGCCGATGGCAAGACGGCCGACTGACCACTCACGGCCGAGTCCCAGGGACGACTGCAGGGATAAGACGACTCCTGACTGGCGACTTCCAGAGAAGCCGGCTTTGGGGAGTCGGCCTGCGACTCCAACAAACCCCATGACCTCATCAAGAGGGACGGGGCAGGGGAATGGCTACAGTGAAGCCCACTCCCGCCCCTTACCAAGGGCAGGCATGGCCACAACACGCCGTACCCCAGAAGATCTCCGTGCGGCATGGCACTGTTGCCATACCGGCCCTGACATCAGCACTACAGGATCGAATCGTGTACCCACGACAGCTTGTCTGTACGGCCCAAAGGCAGCGGGTCCCACCAGTCAGTGAGACCCCAGGAGACGGCAAGAGGACCACCAGTCGGACCCGTCGGGAGTCGGCCACGGGGAGTCGGCCGAGCCCCCCCCCCCCCCCGGGCCACGCGCCATTAATCAAGATGTGATGGAGAGTGGCAATAGTGATCGCTCGCCAGGTGGTGGGGCTGTTGCCACGACCCTACGATCAAGCCCGCGTCATCAGAAGCACGGCTACAGTAATCAGCAGCCGGCAAGACCCGCCCGCGGCGGACGCGGCCTGTCGGCTCCGTACCAGGCCAGTTGGCGGGGCCCGCCAGTTGGCGGGGCCCACCAGTTGGCGGGGCCCGCCAGTCGGCGGGCACCAGCGGTCGGCGGGGAAGACGGAGGCCAGAGGCGCTGACGGCTGGGCCCGCGTCCAGCCGGATTACCATTGTACCCCTAGGGGGTATGCCTATATAAACCCCCCAGGGCACCCATGCAAAGGGTTGGAACCCATTAGCTCTAGACCAGATCATATAGAAGGGAGAGAGCTAGCCTTGCCCTCTCCTACCTCCAGGAAACAGCTCAAGGAGCAACCGTGTAGACACTTTGCCATAGTGATCATGCGGAGACCCCGCAGAGCAGCAGTAGGGGTATTATCTCCCCGGAGAGCCCTGAAGTTGGGTAAGATTCGTCGGCGTGCATGTCTTCGCCTCATCCCGTTTCCAAGCACCGGCGATGTTCTACTCGCCCAAACCATGATAAGCCATCCTTTGGCATATGTCGCACCTAACCCCCGACACTATATGTTCGGGAAAGGATAAGCATTGTGTAGTGACAGCAGTATCATTATATATGCAGAAGCCGCGACCGAGGTCGAGGCCCTGAAGAAGGCCCTGGGCAAGGCCGAGGAGAAGGCTGTCCAGCAGTAGGCCGCCTGTAAGAAGCTCAAGGCTCGGGTCAAAGAAGTCCAGCAGGAGCTCCAGGATGCGGTGAAAAAATGCGAGACCTTGGAGCATGATGCGTCGGTTCAAGGGGCCAAACTCGCCAAGGATCGTCAAAGCGCGGAGACTGCTCGGAATGAGGCCCTGGCCGCCCTCCAGGAGATCCAGGAGGCCAAGAAGATCACGGCAGGTAAGGCATTTAAGATGCAAAGCAAGTATGCGGAGAAGTAGTACCTTTTACTAACTCAAGTTCGGAGTTCCCCAGGGGCCTTCACGGATTTACCATGCAGTGTATCCGATGTCGCGGAGTTCTATCAAGCCGAAGGAGGGGGTTCCACAGAGAGGCTATTCTGGTCGCAGTATGCGGCACTGGAGTATCCCGTGTCCTTCACCGATTAGCTGAAATAGCTGGTGGAGCTGCATAGGGTGGCCGAACTAGCCATTAAGGATTTGATAATCCGGCTATGGCTAGGCGAAGCTATGTCTAGCAGCTACTTTGGACTCATGAGGTGGGTGGTGAACGCATGTCCTTGGCTGGACGTCGTGAAGCGCTCGGCCTGTATTGAAGGTGCGCGCATGGCCTTCGCCCATTGCAAGATGTGGTGGGAGAAGATGGACGTCGTCGAGGTGACCAGGGGGCCACCGGAGGGCAAGGAGCACCGTACACCGGAACGGTATTTTGCGGATGTTCTGGAGGGGTCTCGCTTTGCGGCAGCATAATGTTCACAAGACATTGTGTTTGAATGAATGTATTCATGTTGCATTTGCCTTGTATTATGAGAAACAAAGCATGTTTTGTTAATGCAATTTTATTATGCTTTGATTGTTTCCTCCTGTGCGGCCGTGTTATATGTAATCTGAGGGTTGGCCAGTCGTCGGCTTCTGCCCTCACGTAGGTAGTACGGGGATGTTCGAGATGGAATCTAAACAATCTTCATCCAATTACATGGTCCTTGAAGGAGTTGTTTAGCGCAACGAACAAGGCAATCGGACTATACAGCTTAAACGCCCTCACTTAGACATAGGAGTTTTATAATAAAGCATGGGTGCAGCCCCTGGTTCGAGCCAGAGTGTTGTCATCATCTGATCGGGAAGTGCTGGTCTTTCACATAATGCGGATAAAATCTCCAACGATTTGTAATCCTCGAGTAGCTGACCGGCTCTCGCCGTATCATGCCAGTCAGTTTTCGGCTTTCTCTACTGAGGTGCTCGTCCGGCCTAAGCCAGGGCACAATCGCAGTAGTTCTCCCTTTACTACCCTAGCCGATGGAGCGGAACATAGGGTAGCAAGCATAGGAGCCGGGTAACCCAACTATTGACCAAAGACATGATTCAGAGCCAATGCATATAATGCTAAATTCGGGGTGCCGAACTTATGTATAAGAAGTGTTCGGACTGTGTTGCCATATTGTGGGGCGATAGGTAGCCCCTGGCGAATATGAAACGTAAAAGAGTGTCGATGCAGCAGATAGGCAGACCGAAATAAAACAAAGTAAGAGGCGAAAACACAGAGACTGGGCCACGAACCATTTTTATTATAACTGGATGGATACGTCAAGGCGTATCTTGTACAGATGGTGCTAGAAGTATCCGGCCATTTAACATGCCGGAATCAGTATGCCGCAGCGTGCGGGTCCTCCGTTGCGTTCCAGTCCTTCTAGAGGACTTGATATCAGTCCTGTGAAAAAAGGTGCCTGTAATGAGAAAAATAAGTAAAAGTATGTGTGTCCGGGATCGGTTTTACCGAATTGCAGCCCCCGGGTTATATCGTGCCTCCGTCGATGTCCATGGAATTTTGAGTGCGTAATTGTGTATGCATGGTACGAATGCCACTACCTCATTGGGGCTGGGACGGAGGCCGAATTGCTAGTCGAGCTCTTGATGAGCTGCGCTGTCCTGTTGAAGTGTAGTCCAGACCCTCTTGATGGTGTCCAGGGGCTCGGCAGCTGGATTACAATGGTGCTTGAGAAGGCCGCTCTGTACTTCTGCTGCCTGGGCGGCGGTTTGCTCCTCTGTTCGGAGGGAGCGTTCCGTATTGCCATTGACTGTTATGACGCCGCGTGGACCGGGCAGCTTGAGCTTGAGATAAGCATAGTGTGGCACTGCGTTAAATCTAGCAAACGCGGTTCGTCCGAGCAGTGCGTGGTAGCCGCTGCGGAAGGGGACAATATCGAAGATTAATTCTTCGCTTCGGAAGTTGTCCAAAGAACCGAAGACCGCCTCTAGCGTGATTGAGCCCATGCAGTGGACCTCTACACCTGGTATGACCTTTAAAGGTAGTCTTTCTTGGTTTGATTCGTGAGGGATTAATGCCCATCTTCCATACTGTATCCTGGTACAGTAGATTGAGGCTGCTTCCACCATCCATCAGGACTCGTGTGAGGTGGAATCCGTCGATGATTGGGTCGAGGACCAGTGCGGCCGAACCACCATGGCGGATACTAGTCGGATGATCTCGTCGATCAAAGGTGATCGGAAATGACGACCATGGATTGAACTTGGGGGCGACTGGCTCTACCGCATAGACGTCCCTGAGTGCTTGTTTGCGCTCCTTTCTGGGGATGTGCGTGGCGTATATCATGTTCACCGTTTTGACTTGGGGGGATTTCTTCTGTCCCACTGTGTTCGGCTGTTGGGGCTCTTCATCATCGTCCTCACTTTGTGATCCATTTTCTTTGTTTTCGGCATTTAACTTGCCAGCCTGCTTGAAGACCCAACAATCCCTGTTGGTACGATTGGCTTGCTTATCCGGGGTGCCATGAATTTGGCACAGACGGTCGAGTATGTGGTCCATGCTGGAAGGTCCTTCATTGTTTCTTTTGTAGGGCTTCTTCCGTTGGCTGGACTTGGAACCACTGAATCTGGCGTTGACCGTGGTGTCCTCGGTGTTGCCGCTATTGCTTTGGCGTTTGTGTCTATTGCGCCGGAGCTTGCCGGTGCTGTTCTTGGCCTCGATGGGGCCTGCCCCGCTGGCTGTGTTTTTGCTATGAGCCAGCTAGCTGTCCTCGCCTGCGCAAAAGTGGGTCATGAGTGCCGTAAGGGCTGCCATTGACTTCGGTTTTTCTTGTCCGAGGTGGCGCGCTAGCCATTCGTCACGGATGTTGTGTTTGAAGGCTGCTAGGGCCTCGGCATCCGGACGGCCAACGATCTGGTTCTTCTTGGTTAGGAACCTAGTCTAGAATTTTCTGGCTGATTCTCCAGGTTGTTGGACTATGTGGCTTAGGTCATCAGCGTCTGGTGGCCGGACATAAGTTCCTTGGAAGTTGTCGAGGAAAGCCTCTTCCAAGTCTTCCCAGCTGCCGATGGAGTTCTCAGGCGGGCTATTTAACCAGTGCCGAGCTGGTCTTTTGAGCTTTAATGGGAGGTATTTGATAGCGTGGAGGTCGTTTCCTCGGGCCATGTGGATGTGCATGATGAAATCCTCAATCCATACTACAGGATCGGTTGTGCCATCGTATGATTCGATATTGACGGGCTTGAACCCCTCGGGGAATTCATGATCCAGTACTTCATCTGTGAAGAAGAGCGTGTGTGTGGCGCCTCTGTATCAGGCCGCATCATGGCGGACCTCCGAGGGAGTCCGTCTGCGGTATTCAGCCCGAGCGTGGTTAGGTTTGTCACATCCGAATAGGTGACCGTCATCGTGCCTCGAAGCACGTCCTCGCGATCCATAGATCGACCTTGTGTGTCCTGCTTTACTGTCCAGTGTCTGTCGGAGGTCGTACATATGACTCCGGACTTTTTCGTCTTTATTATGGCGGGGTGGTGGGGCGGTCTGCTGTTCGGCCTGAGTTGCCACTTTATCCCGACCGCGGGGTGGCCGTTCGGCCGCCCTTTCTCGACCACGTGGTGGTCGGTCCGCATTACGCGAGGGAGATATGTGCTCTGGTGCCTCCTCATCGAATTGAGGTAGCAGTCTATGTTTCGGGTAGCTCTTGGCTGGGCGGTTGAGGCCGTATTCCTCGGCTATTAGGACATCAGTCCATCTGTCGACGAGAAGGTCATGTTCGGCTTGAAGCTGTTGTTGTTTCTTTTTCAGGCTCCTTGCAGTGGCTATGAGCTGAAGCTTAAAGCGCTCATGCTCGAGAGGATCCTCGGGCACGATGAAGTCTTCGTTGCCAAGGCTTGTCTCATCCTTGGAGGATGGACTGTAACTATCATCCTCCGAGTCATCTTCTATGGCCTGTTCGTCAGGGTTGTCTTGCCTGCTGTCGTTTTCCTGTTCGGATGTAGCCCCGACAGGGTCTTTGTTGTTTTCGATGTTGCCCGGGGTACTATTTTCTCCGGTGCCGGTGTTGCCATCCTTTGAGCGGCGGGGCTTGGGGCGGCGTTTGGGCCGTCGACGCTTGGACTGTGTCTCGGAGGTTTTATTCACATCTGGCTCTTCTTTGTCGTCGCCAGATCCTTTAGGTGTGTCAACCATGTACACGTCGTATGAAGAGGTAGCCGTCCAACATCCAGTGAATGGCGGGTCTTGGCCCTGCTCCTTGTCAGCATCATCGTCCATACCATCGATGTCTTCGCAGCCATAGTCAATTATGTCGGTTAAATCATCGACGGTGGCTATGAGGTGGGTGGCGGGTGGGAAGCAAAATTCCTCATCATCTGTCTCTAGCTCGAACCGGACATAGTTCGGCTGTGAGTCCTTCTCCAAGGACAAATTCCTAAAAGATTTTAGCACGTCACCCAAAGGCGAGTGCTGGAAGACGTCTGCGACGCTGAACTCGAAGATCGATAACCGATCTAACTCGGTGTCCGTGGGCGTACACAATCCGGAACTTATAGCCGGAGACGGGTCCGAAGTTCCGTTAAAGTGAATGCTGCAGGGCGTTGAGTCCATGCGCGGCTCCAACTCCGCAGACTCTGAGGCCTCGGATAGCTCAATCTGCTTTGGCTCTAAGGTCATTGCAGCCGTAGGAACCATCTCCTGGGTGTGATCCAATGATAGATTTAAGTCACGTTCATCGGGATGAGGGGGAGAGATCGCCGCAGGCTCAAATCCCTTGAAGATCAAGTCTCCACGGATATCCGCGACGTAGTTCAAGCCCGAATCCGACCTGATGGCCATGGGCATAGTTATCGATCTGCTCCAGATGACCAAGCGAGTTGGCCCGTAGTATGAAGCCGCCGAATATGAAGATCTGTCTGGGGAGGAAGGTTCCTCTTTGGACAGTGTCATTATTGACGATTGAAGGGGCCATCGGGCCTTTTGTCGACGACACAGTGGAACTCTCAATGAAAGCACCAATGTTGGTGTCAAAACCGGCGGATCTCGAGTAGGGGGTCCCGAACTGTGCGTCTAGGATCGATGGTAACAGGAGATAGGGGACACGATGTTTACCCAGGTTTGGGCCCTCCCTATGGAGGTAATACCCTACTTCCTGCTTGATTGATCTTGATGAATATGAGTATTACAAGAGTTGATCTACCACGAGATCGTATGGCTAAACCCTAGAAGTCTAGCCTATGTGGGTATGGTAACGAGTATATGTGTTGTCCTTTCCGGACTATCCCCTTCAGTTTATATAGACACCGAGGGGATCTAGGGTTTACATGGCGTTGGTTACATAAGAAGGAATCTTCGGTCGCCAAGCTTGCCTTCCACGCCAAGTAGAGTCCAATCTGGACACGGTGTTGTCTTCGGTCTTCATGTCTTCACAGCCCATCAGTCCAGCCCATGGATAATAGGTCGGACGTCCGAGGACCCCTTAGTCCAGGACTCCCTCACTAAGGACACACAGTCCTCGCCCAATCACTCTGGTAAGTCTTCAAGGGATACTTCCAAACCTTCCCAGACTTCGTTCACCGGCAATCCACAATGACTCTTGGATGCTCAGAATGTGACGCCTAACCGGCTAGAGGATTCACAATCCTCAAGTGTAACAAGTCTTCAGGTCACGCAGACAGAAAGACTTTAGTGATGCCTAACACTCTTTGGCTTTGGGTGTTTAGGGCTTTGTCCTCGCAAGGATTTCTCTCTCAAATGCTTTGAAGGTGGGTTACTCTCAAACGACAAAAGTCGTGCACTAACTCTGAGCAGCCACCAATTTATGGTGTAGGGGTGGGCTATTTATAGCCAGGAGGCAACCCGACTTGATTTGTCCGAAATGACCCTGGGTCACTAAGGAAGTGACACGTGTCCAACAGTCAGATTTCAAACACACGCGACAGCTTGACTTGGGCTACAAGTAAAGCTGACTCATCCAGCTCTAGATAAGATTTTCTCTCATTGTATTCACTCGAAGACATGGGATTTGGTTGAGCATCACTTCAGTCACTCTTACTTTGTTCACTTGGACCCCACTTAACAGTGCGGTGGTTCCTACGACTCAACAAAGAAGAAAAGGAAACTACGAAACAACTATGTCTTCGCACTCCATAGTCTTCACGTGAATGTCTTCTCAAGTCATAATCTTCATTGTGAATATCTTCACAGACCACCATTGTCTCCAATGTCTTCACACATTTTTAGGGGTCATCTCTGGTAGGTAAACCGAATCAATGAGGGACTACTACCTATGCTATCCTGCAATTCTCACAAACACATTAGTCCCTCAACCAAGTTTGTCGTCAATACTCCAAAACCAACTAGGGGTGGCACTAGATGCACTTACAAGGAAAACTATCATCAATAGGTAGTGGGTCATCAAGCACATTTTCAAGCCTAGACAAGTTATCAGCTACGGGGTTCTCAGCTCCTTTTCTATCAGTGATATGTAAATCGAATTCTTGTAGCAAGAGAACCCATCGAATAAGTCTAGGTTTCACATCTTTCTTTTTCATAAGATATTTAGTAGCAGCATGATCGGTGTGAACAATTACTTTTGAATCAACAATATAAGATCGAAACTTATCACAAGCAAACACCACTACTAAGAATTCTTTTTCAGTAGTAGCATAGTTTCGTTGAGCACTGTCTAGAGTTTTACTAGCATAATGAATAACATTCAGTTTCTTATCAACTCTTTGTCCCAGAACAGCACCAACAACATAATCACTAGCATCACACATAATTTCAAAAGGCAGGTTCCAATCAGGTGGTTGAATAATAGTTGTAGAAATTAAGGATTTCTTGAGTGTTTCAAAGGCTTTTAAACAATCATCGTCAAAAACAAAAGGAATATCCTTTTGCAAAATATTCATAAGAGGCCTAGAGATTTTAGAGAAATCTTTGATAAATCTCCTATAGAAACCAACATGACCTAAGAAACTACGAATACCTTTGATATCTTTAGGACATGGCATTTTCTCAATTGCATCAACCTTAGCTTTGTCCACTTCAATACCTCTTTCAGAAATTTTATGGCCCAAGACAATACCTTCATTAACCATAAAGTGGCACTTTTCCCAATTCAAGACAAGATTTGTTTGCTCGCATCTCTGCAAAACTCGGTCAAGATTGCTTAAACAATCATCAAAATACTTCCCATAAACAGAGAAATCATCCATGAAAACCTCAACAATATTTTCACCAAAGTCAGAGAATATAGCATTCATACATCTTTGAAAGGTAGCATGTGCATTGCATAAACCGAAAGGACAAGTAAAAGTGGCCTTTTCTTGATCAGGTTGAGAAATGGGTATTTGCGAAAAACCAGAATATCCATCAAGGAAGCAAAAATGTGTCTGCTTAGATAATCTTTCTAGCATTTGATCAATAAAAGGCAGAGGGTAATGATCTTTTCTAGTTGCTTTCTTTAATTTTCAAAAATCAATTACCATTCTATAGCCTGTAACAATTCTTTGTGGAATAAGTTCATTCTTATCATTAGGAACAACAGTTATACCTCCTTTCTTAGGGACACAATGAACAAGACTTACCCATCTACTATCAGCTATGGGATAGATTATACCTGCTTCCAGAAGTTTTAATATTTCTGTTCTTGCCACTTCTTTCATCTTCGGATTTAACCGACGTTGGTGATCAACAACGGGTTTAGCATCAGGTTCCATATTAATTTTATGCTGACATAGAGTGGGACTAACGCCATTTAAATCATAAAGAGTATATCTGATAGCAGCTCGGTGCTTCCTTAGAACTTTCAATAATCTTTCGTCTTCATGTTCTGAAAGGTTAGCACTAATAATAATAGGATATATCTTCTTTTCATCAAGATAAGCATATTTCAAAGTGTCTGGCAATTGTTTTTTTTCAAACAAAGGATCACCTTTAGGTGGAGGAGGACCTCCTAGAGTTTCAATAGGCAAATTGTGTTTAAGCAGAGGACATTGTTCAAAGAAAATCTTGTCTATTTAATTTCTTTCATGCATATGTAAATCATTTTCATGGTCCAGCAAATATTGTTCTAGTGGATCAGTAGGAGGCACATCAATAGAAGCAAGACCAATTAATTCATCTTTACTAGGCAATTCTTTTTCATGAATCTTTCTACTAAACTTGGAAAAATTAAACTCAGGAGACTCATCACCAAAACTAACACCGACATTTTGTTTCTCACTGTCTATTCTAGCATTAACGGTGTTCAAGAAAGGTCTACAAAAGATAACGGAACAAAAGTAATATTATGGGGAACCAAGAACAAGAAAATCATAGGGTATTTTATTTTCCCACACAAGACTTCAACATCTCTAACAATCCCAATTAGCGATATAGTGTCTCTATTAGCAAGTTTAATAGTATCATTTATGTCTTCTATCTCTGCGGGTGCTATGTCATTCATAATTTCTTGATATAAGGAATAAGGAATAGCACTCACACTAGCACCTATGTCACATAAACCATGATAACACTGATCTCCTATTTTAACTGAGACAACAGGCATGCCAACAACAGGTATATGTTTATCCTTTTTATCAGGTTTGGAAATTCTAGTTGCTTCTTCGCAAAACTAAATAACATACCCATCTACATTTGCTTCCAAGAGATCCTTAACCGTAGCAATACTAGGTTCTACTTTAATTTGTTCATCATGTTTAGGTGTTCTAATATAGCTTTTGTTAACCACAGTTGAAACTTTAGCATGTTCCTTTATCCTAACAGGGAAAGGTGGTTTCTCAATGTAAGTAGTAGGAACAATTGGATCAACATTGTAAAGTATAGTTTCTTCTTTAACTGGCACTGGTTCTCTAATTTCTTCTTTAATAGGTGGGTGATATTTAAACCACTTCTCTTTAGGGATATCAACATGAGTAGCAAATGATTCACAAAAGGAGGCTACTATCTCAGAGTCAAGTCCATATTTAGTGCTAAACTTTTGAAAAGCATCGGTATTCATAAAAGATTCAACACAATCATACTTAAGTTTAATACCTGACTCTTTACCTTCGTCGAGTTCCCAATCTTCAGAGTTGCGTTTAATTCTTTCCATAAGATCCCATCGGAATTCAATAGTCTTCTTCATAGAAGAACCAGCACAAGAAGTGTCAAGCATGGTTTGATCATTACGAGAAAGTCGAGCATAAAAATTCTGGATAATCATTTATCTTAAGAGCTCATGATTGGGGCATGAATATAACATTGACTTAAGCCTCCCCCAAGCTAGAGCGATACTTTCTCCTTCACGAGGCCAAAAATAATATATATATATATATATATATATATATATATATATATATAATTCCGATCACGATGAACTAGATGCATAGGATGTTTTTTTGGTGGAACTCCAATTTCAAATGATTCCAATTCCAGGATCCAATATCATCGCATAGCCTATACCATGCCAATGCTTTTCCCTTCAAAGATAAAGGGAAAACCTTCTTCAAAACTTCATCTCCGGGTAAACCTGCAAGCTTGAACAATCCACAAATTTGTTCTACATATATCAAGTGCATATCAGGATGTTCGGTTCCATCTCCTGCATAAGGATTAGCTAGCAGTTGTTCTATCATACACGAAGGAATTTCATATTCAATATTTTAAGTAGGTGCAGTAGGTTGAGGGATATCTAATTGTGGTTCCGGTCGAGGTGAAGATACCCCGAACAAACCCCTTGTCGGTGTCAAAACCGGCGGATCTCGGGTAGGGGGTCCCGAACTGTGCGTCTAGGCCGGATGGTAACATGAGGCAAGGGACACGAAGTTTTACCCAGGTTCGGGCCCTCTCGATGGAGGTAAAACCCTACGTCCTGCTTGATTAATATTGATGATATGGGTAGTACAAGAGTAGATCTACCACGAGATCAGAGAGGCTAAACCCTAGAAGCTAGCCTATGGTATGATTGTTGATGTGTATGTTGTCCTACGGACTAAAACCCTCCGGTTTATATAGACACCGGATAGGGTTAAGGTTACATAGAGTCGGTTAAAATGGTAGGAGATCTTCATATCTGTATAGCCAAGCTTGCCTTCCACGCCAAGGAAAGTCCCTTCCGGACACGGGACGGAGTCTTCAATCTTGTATCTTCATAGTCCAGGAGTCCGGCTGAAGGTATAGTCCGGCTATCCGAACACCCCCTAATCCAGGACTCCCTCAGTAGCCCCCGAACCAGGCTTCAATGACGATGAGTCCGGCGCGCAGATTGTCTTCGGCATTGCAAGGCGGGTTCTCCTCCAAATTCCGTGTACCTGTTTGAATAAAGTCCGGTTTCTTGTAGATGTTGCACTCCTTGGCTTCTACGCCCAATAATGGTCGTTTCCCACGTGTCAAACGAATATGAAAAGTCTGAGTGTTTTTTACATTCACACCCCTAGCCGCGTAAATGAGCTGCCCTATTTAAGGGGACGAGGATTTAGATCCAATCCACACCTTCTCCCCTCCACGAGTGTTCATCAGAGCGCATCCGACAAAGGTCCATTCCACCATGGCCAGCCACCGCAACTCCTCCGCTCGCCCTTCCAGCCCTAAGCCTGGATATTGGGAGAGATGTTCCACCCCGCATAGCGAGCTAGTGACGCTCCAGACCAAGGGATTTCTCCCCCCGGCCTATATGGTCCCGGTTCGAGCCGGTCTTGCCGTCTACAACGGCGGAGAGCAAGCAGAGAATGCCCCTAATCCATCCAAAGGAGAGCGGGTGTGCCTTGTCCCTTACTTAATAAGGGGGCTCGGATTTCCCATCCACCCATTTCTCCGGGGGCTGCTGGAGTTCTACGGCCTCCAGCTACATCATCTCACGCATGCCTCAGTATTTCATATCGCGGGCTTTGTAGCCCTTTGCGAGCTGTTCTTGGGTATTGAAGCTCATTTCGGACTGTGGAAGGAGCTATTTTGCCTCGTGCCCCGTTCCAAGAAAGGGTCAATATATCAAGTGGGCGGAGCCGAAGTATGGCGCATCGCCGGGACCGGATATCTCTCCGGAACTCCAAAGAAGGCATCCAAAGATTGGCCCTCGGAATGGTTCTATATAGAAGACGTCCCGCTGCCGGATCCTGTCCGGATCGGCCTCCTAGAATTCGATAGTGCTCCCTTAAAGAAGCGCCTAAGCTGGCATCCACGGAGCCCTCAAAGGGAAAGTGACAGGAACATTGTTTACCTGATGGGCCGAATAAGATTGTTGGCCCATTCCGAACTAACCATGATCGGAGTTATGGTCGAATGCATCATGCGGGGGGTGCAGCCGCTTCAGTATAGAAGCCACCCCATGTGGGATTTCAATGGGGAGGACGACGCCACCCGCTACGGCCGTAAAGGGCCAGATTCAGTTACCGCTCTATTAAAGATCTTGTCCACTTTGTACAAGGGAGAAGAGGAGGAATTTCTCTGCGTCAACCCACAGGGTGGATTATCTATGCACAATCCCCCAAGCTGGGTAAGTGGTCGCATCTACTTGCTCATCCGTTTAGTGTTCCCATTGTTGAATACTTAGTCTGATGACCTCAATGCAGGAACTGCGCCGGGCTGTTAAGGAAATAAGCAGCCCGCCTCCACAACCCGAGGACCCAGGACGGTCTCTCGACCCGGCCTCTCAAGAGGATCCGGACATATCTGTGGAGTTGATTGATGGAGTGTTCCATCAATTGAGCGAGGATAACACCTTGGTGGCCATTACGACCGATTACCCAGGGCTAATCCTGACGCCCCAGGTACCTGAGATTGAAGTCCCAGTAACCCGGATAGGGGTCTGTCCATGCGTGTTCAATTTCCTGATTGCAACCAAACTTTGCAGGGGAGGTTGTTGAGGCGGAAGGCCGAACCTGCGGCGACAAGCCAACGAGGGGCCACAGGGCCCCGTGGGCAGAAAATAGGTGCAGACCGGACCGAGGCATCAGCGCAAAGGTATGGTGCGCCCCTCTATCCCAGTTGTTATACCTTCGAGGCACATTTGACACTCGCGCCCCCTTCAGGACAAAGAGACCTCGCCGGACTATATCCGGAGAGGCTGCCAATCGCGCCTCCACCAGCCAGGCTCCAAAGCCTGGTCCAGGGGTGAAGGCGAACGCAAGGCGCGTGTCGGACATTCCTCCGACGGAGGATGCGAACGGGTTGTCTGCCACCAACTCTGAAGTGGAAAGTGCCATGAACCACAGGCGTCGCCGGACAATTCTTCGCGACACTTGCTTCTCCCAAGAGGCGTTAGATGCCTTCAATTCGGGAGATGCGCACCTCCGTGCCGCTCAAAATGGTCTAGCCAGACCCACAGAGCAATATGTAAAAGACATACGGGTAAGAAAATTTTGGTAAATATATATGTAGGAGTATCCCCCGAGACTTGAAACAGTTAGAATAACTGGTTTAAGGATCATTTGATATGCAGGTTCTTACATAAAAGAATTCCCTACTGTCCCAGGAGCTGGAAGAGTGCAAAGCCCAACTAGAGGCCGCACTAGCCGCAGCAGGGGAGCCTAAGGAGGCCCCTTCTGGTAATATACATTTCGAAAGATAAGTATTTTGCGAAGCACGGCTTTGGTGCGAATCTGACAAATAAAATTGCAGATGGCGCCGGATTGAATCCGGAAAAGCAACATCTCCTACGCCAGCTAAAGGCTGGTGAGAGGGTGCTATTAAAGGTGATGGGGGAGAAGAACGTTCTCCAAGATGCCAACACCCAGCTGGGTGTCAAACTGAAAGATGTTCGTGCCCAGCTATCAGACTCCGTGAAGGAGAATCAGCGGCTTCGGCGCGGCATATTTAGTAAGTGCTTGAACGAACCATTTGAAAGAAAGTTCGGCGGGGAAGTCGACTGACAGAGCAATGTCTGTAGGTGTGTTAACAGGTCGTTCGGCGGAGGAGATGCCTAGTTCTACGGGTGACCTTCTTCCCAAGCTCTCGCAACTGCTCGATCGAGTTCGGCAGGCGATGCGAGGCGTCGCCCAGGCCCTGTGGCCATCCGTCTCCATGCCCGAAGGTATTGGAGAGCTTGAGGAGAAGCTGAAGGGAGCACGGTGGCGCTTCCAATTGTGGAAGATATCAGCCTGCCATCAAGGCGCTAGGGAGGCCTGGGCCATGGTGAAGACGCGGTACTCAAAGTCTGACCCCAACCACATGGCCGAGGTCGGTCCTATAGGGCCCGATGGGAAGCAGATCCTTGTAAGATTAGTGTACGGCCAAGTAGAGTTTGCCGCAAAGTACTCCCAGCAGGACTGTAAATTAGACAACCTGTTAGATGGTATTGAAGAGGAATACAATCAGTCAAAATGACTATGTAATCGAATTGACATTTATAATGCCTTCTAGCCGGATTGTAGATCGTTTGTCATGGCCGACCTTTCCGCTTCAACCTCGGGGCCTGACGGTCTGGAGTGTGTCCGAATTCCCATGCGGTTATATACGAACCGGGGAATGCGTGGAGACCAGGCGTAGGGGTCATTAGTGCGTGAACAGACAAGTGCCCGACTAGTTATGTTATATTACATGGTTAGTAAAAAACATCTTCCAGGGAGAATAGTTCCGTTAGGGGTTCCTTTCCCTGGGGGGCATGCCCTAAAGTGCATGTCCATGCTGCGAAAAGAAACGTAGGAAAAACGCCTGGGGGCACATAGATAAAGAAAAAAGATCATCTTTAGTTCACCGACCAAATATTCTCTTAAGAACGCTAGCTTTCGGCTTCACCCAGTCTGAGGTACACGTCCGGCTGATCCGGCAGTAACAATCGCAGAGGTGCTCCCTTTACCACCTAGCCGAATAATCAGGAATGTAGGGGTAAACACAGGAGCCAGGCAACCCATCTTGGCCAAAACTTAAGTCATATCGATGCATATAATGGTGAATAAAAGGTACATGCGGAAGTTTGACACATGTGTTAGGCATGAAGCCCGTATAAATAAGCTTCTGTTTAAAGAAGCCCCCAGGTTTACTGAGCGCGGATAGCGCGTCAATTTGTGAGCCTTTAAAGGTTATAAGAGAGAGAAAAAGGGAGAAGGAGAGAAATGTAAGACAGACAGTATATAAAAAATGGACAGAGTAAGGAGACGAAAACAGGATCCGGCGCTAGGCATAGAATCTTTGGAGACGGGCTGCGTTCCATGGGTTCGGCTCGAGTCGGTTATCCGATGCGTTTCGCAGGCGGTACGCTCCACCAGTCGGGACTTGGTCAATTATGAAGGGACCTTCCCACTTGGGCTTGAGTTTGTCCTTTTTCTTGTCCAGCAGGCGTAGAACTAATTCGCCAACGTTGTAATTTTTGGCCTGTACTTCTCTGCTTTGGTGTCTTTGAGCTTGCTGTTGATAGAATGCGGAACGGGCTTTCGCCATGTCACGCTCCTCCTCTAATGCGACCAAATTGTCCTGCCGATCGAGCTCGGCTTCTCTTTCCTCGTACATGCGCACTCGAGGTGAGTCATGAATTATGTCGCAAGGCAGAACTGCCTCTGCGCCGTACACCATGAAGAATGGTGTGTATCCGGTGGTGCGATTCAGCGTGGTCTGCAGCCCCCAGAGTATGGAGTCGAGCTCCTCTACCCAGTGCGTGTTAGATTCCTTGAGGGACCGCACTAGTCTGGGTTTGATGCCGCTCATGATAATACCATTTGCACGTTCGACCTGGCCGTTAGTTTGTGGGTGATAGACGGAAGCATAATCGAGTTTTATGCCCATGTTTTTGCACCAGAGTTTTACCTCGTCGACCGTAAAGTGCGTGCCATTATCAGTGTTGATGTTGTGGGGGACGCCGTAACGGTGTACAACCCCAGATATGAAGTCTATCACAGGTCCGGATTTGGCCGTCTTAACAGGCTTGGCTTCTATCCATTTGGTGAACTTATCCACCATGACCAGTAAGTATTTGTGCTTGTGGGTTCCGCCTTTAAGGGGTCCAACCATATCAAGCCCCCAGACCGCAAAGGGCCAAGTGATGGGGATAGTTTGGAGGGCGGTGGGTGGCATATGGCTTTGGTTTGCAAAGAGCTGGCAGCCGATGCATCGTTAGACTAAGTCCTGAGCGTCTGCCCGGGCCGTCGGCCAATAAAAGCCTGTACGGAAGGCTTTGCTTAATAGGGACCGGCCTGCAGCGTGATGACCGCCGAGTCCGGCATGGATTTCAGCCAGGAGATTCCGCCCCTCCTCTTCGGAGATGCACCTTTGAAGGACTCCGGTAGTGCTTTTCTTATAAAGCTCTCCCTCGTGGACTCTGTAGGCTTTGGATCGCCGCACTATGCAGCGTGCCTCATTTTGGTCCTCGGGGAGTTCTTGCCTAGTAAGGTAGGCGAGGAATGGTTCTGTCCACTGGGCAATGACGACCATTATTACGTGGGCTGAAGGTGTTATTTCAACGGTAGAGCCTCCGATCGTGTCTGAATGTTCGGTCTCGGGCAGTGCGGTTGGGTCCGGGTTGTTATTGTTCGGCTCCCCTTCCCATACCACGGATGGCTTGAAAAGCCTTTCCAAGAAGATGTTGGGGGGACTACATCGTGTTTTGCGCCGATGCGTGCCAGGACATCTGTCGCCTGATTATTTTCCCGGGCTATATGGTGAAATTCAAGTCCCTCGAACCGAGCTGACATTTTTAGGACGGCGTTGCGGTAAGCTGCCATTTTCGGATCCTTGGCATTGAAGTCTCCATTTATTTGGGAGATTGCGAGGTTCGAGTCCCCGCGCACCTCTAGGCGTTGGATGCCCATGGATACTGCCATCCGGAGACCATGTAGAAGGGCCTCATATTCGGCTGCATTGTTGGAGTCCGTGTACAGAATCTGTAGTACGTATTGAACTGTGTCTCTTGTGGGGGATGTCAAAACGACGCCAGCCCCCAGTCCAGACAACATTTTGGAGCCGTCGAAATGCATGATGCAATTTGAATATGTGCCGTACTCTCTAGGGAGTTCGGCCTCCGTCCATTCTGCGACGAAGTCGGCCAAAACTTGTGACTTGAAGGCTCGTCGTGGCTTATAAGTTATGTCGAATGGGAGGAGCTCGATGGCCCATTTCGCAATCCGGCCCATTGCGTCACAGTTGTTTATAATGTCGTTAAGTGGTACTTCCGAGGCTACTATTATTGAACATTCTTGAAAGTAGTGTCGTAGCTTCCGGGATGCCATGAATACCACGTACGCAATCTTTTGATAATGCGGGTACCGTGATTTGCAGGGAGTGAGGACAGTGGACACATAATAGACCGGCCTTTGAAGGGGGAATTTGTGTCCGTCCGCTTCTCGTTCGATGACGAGCACTGCGCTTACAACCTGATGTGTTGCTGCGATGTACAATAGCATTGGTTCGCCGGTGTTTGGCGCGGCCAGGACTGGGTTTGTTGCCAGTATGGCTTTTATTTCGTCGAGTCCGGCCATGGTTGCGTCCGTCCATTTGAAGTGTTCGGTGCGCCGAAGGAGGCGGTAAAGTGGAAGGGCCTTTTCTCCCAAGCGGGAGATAAAGCGGCTTAGAGCCGCCACACATCCGGTTAACTTTTGTATTTGTTTGAGGTCCTTTGGGATATCCAGTTGCGACAGAGCTCGGATCTTGGCTGGATTTGCTTCAATTCCTCTACTGGATACAATGAAGCCCAAGAGCTTTCCGGCTGGAACGCCGAAAACGCATTTTTCCGGGTTGAGCTTGATGTCGTATGTTCGGAGATTATCAAATGTGAGCCTCAAGTCGTCTACTAGAGATTCAACATGTCTTGTTTTGACGACCACATCATCTACATATGCCTCCACTGTTTTACCGATCTGGCTTGCTAGACATGTCTGAATCATGCGCTGATATGTTGCGCCGGCGTTTTTGAGCCCGAAGGGCATCGTGTTGAAGCAGAATGGCCCGTATGGTGTGATAAATGCCATTGCGGCTTGGTCTGGTTCTGCCATCTTGATTTGATGGTAGCCAGAATATGCGTCGAGGAAACACAACGAATCGTGTCCTGCGGTAGCATCGATAATTTGATCGATGCGGGGGAGGGGGAAGGGATCCTTTGGGCAAGCCTTGTTAAGGTCTTTAAAATCAACACACAGGCGCCAGGATTTGTCCTTCTTTGGTACCATCACCAGGTTTGCTAGCCAGTCCGGATGTTTTATATCTCTGATGAATCCGGCCTCTAATAGCTTTGCTAGCTCCTCTCCCATAGCCTGTCTCTTAGGTTCGGAAAAACGCCGAAGAGCCTGTTTGACAGGTTTGAATCCTGTTTGGATATTTAAGCTATGTTCGGCCAGCCTGCGTGGGACTCCTGGCATGTCTGAAGGGTGCCAGGCGAAAATGTCCCAGTTCTCTCGTAGAAACTCTCGCAATGCGGCGTCGACATCAGGGTTTAGCTGTGCCCCGATGGAAGCTGTTTTATTGGGGTCCATTGGATGGACTTGGAATTTTACTATTTCGTCCGCTGGTTTAAAGGAGGTGGATTTGGATCTTTTGTCGAGTACAACGTCGTCCCTATTCACCGTAGAGCGCAGCTCAGTCAGCTCCTCAGCCGCTAGGGCTTCGGATAGTGCCTCGAGGGACAGTGCGGCTATCTTGTTTTTGGCGCGGAGTGCTATGTCCGGATCACTAGCGAGAGTGATGATTCCGTTAGGCCCGGCATCTTGAGCTTCATGTACCCGTAATGGGGTATTGCTTGGAAGATTGTGAGTGCTTCCTGCCCTAGCAAAGCGTGATAACCGCTGCTGAACGGGGCCACGTGGAACATGACCTCTTTGGACCTGTAATTGTCCGGCGTGCCGAACACCACATCTAGTGTGATTTTTCCTGTACAGCGCGCTTCCCGACTGGGGATTATTCCTCTAAAGGTTGTGCTGCTTCGCATGATGCGGTTCCAGTCTATATCCATTTTTTGAAGAGTTTCCTCATAAATGAGGTTCAATCCGCTGCCGCCGTCCATGAGTACCTTGGTAAGACGAAAGCCGTCCACTATTGGACTGAGGACCAATGCAGCTGGTGCTCGGGCTGTTCAGAATTTAGGTTCATCACTGGCGTTAAAGGTGATGGCCGTGTCACTCCATGGGTTTATTGTTGCCACTTGGTAGACTTCGGCAAGGCTGCGGAGTGTCCTTTTTCGCATATTATTTGATGTGAAGGTCTCGAAGACTGTTAATACCGTATTGGTGTCTCTGGGGTGGCTTTCTGTGGCCTCCGGAATTAGGAGGTTTTCGCCAATTTTGGCCACCTGCCGGAGTATCCAACATGCTCTAAGGCTGTGAGTTGGTGTGGCATCCTCTGTACTATGAATTTTACAGGGTCCATTAAGCCATCCTTCCAGTATGGTTCCATGCCCTGTAGAGGGTTTTTGCCTTTTGGTGTTTGACCCAGGTGTCTAGCGATGATGCACCCTTTTATTTCGGACTGGGCTTGCCTTAAGGGCCGGATTGTCCCAAAATTTTGTTTCGGTTTTCCGTGCACTTTCCATCGCACAGTACTTTTGTACTATGGACGCTAAGTCAGTGAAGCGTGTAATATCACGGCGACTTATGGCGTTGAGTATTCCCTTGTCCGTGCAATTATTGCAGAAGAATGAAATTGTGTCTTCCTCGCGGCAGCCCTTTATCCTGTTCATAACCAGGAGGAATCTGGCCCAGTAATGATGTACTGTTTCTTTGGGTTCTTGCCTGATTTGGGATAGATCGCTAATGTTCGGGTGGGTGGGTGGAATTAAATCCGGAGCCTTACCCCTTCTGAGGCTCAGAGGCCGAGGAATTTCCGAACTCGAAAATTTGGATTCCTGGATGTCGTCCAATGAATCCAGTCCGTCACCTGATTCTAAGTTCAGGTCTTGAGTGATATCCTCCCCTCCACGGACATCTGGCTTGGAGGGATCGGGAATCCGGACATAGCGAGTCCTTAAGATAGATGAAGGGTCGCTGCACTGTCCCTCTACCACGGCAACGTGATGTGTGGCTTGGGGAGAGTTAATCTCTCTCAGATCGGTTTTAGGCCTAATCTGGTCGTAATCCGTAGCGACTCCTAGGGCGGCGAAGCGATCCAAGAGCTCGTTTATGGAGGAAAGCTCTATTGGATCTAACTGCTCGGCAAGTTCCGAGTTAACATGAAGATTGTTTTCGATGGCTCGAGAGGTCATCGTCGGCGCAGAAGCCGAACAGGTGGTCATAAGAAAACCACCTAGTCAGAGGGTTTGGCCGACAGCTAAAGCTCCCTTAGCACCGGTGCCGTCTTTAAAGACGGGGCGAGGCATCCTTCCTGATGGTGACGACACAGAGGAACTCTCAATGAAAGCACCAATGTCGGTGTCAAAACCGGTGGATCTCAGGTAGGGGGTCCCGAACTGTGCGTCTAGGCCGGATGGTAACAGGAGGCAAGGGACACGAAGTTTTACCCAGGTTTGGGCCCTCTCGATGGAGGTAAAACCCTACGCCCTGCTTGATTAATATTGATGATATGGGTAGTACAAGAGTAGATCTACCGCGAGATCAGAGAGGCTAAACCCTAGAAGCTAGCCTATGGTATGATTGTTGATGTGTATGTTGTCCTACGGACTAAAACCCTCCGGTTTATATAGACACCGGATAGGGTTAAGGTTACATAGAGTCGGTTACAATGGTAGGAGATCTTCATATCTGTATCGCCAAGCTTGCCTTCCACGCCAAGGAAAGTCCCTTCCGGACACGGGACGGAGTCTTCAATCTTGTATCTTCATAGTCCAGGAGTCCGGCTTGAAGGTATAGTTCGGCTATCCGAACACCCCCTAATCCAGGACTCCCTCACCCCTCAAAGGATTGTTTTCCATAGTAACAAGTGACAGTAAATTTCAGCACACTATATAAATGTTTCCTTACCAAATTCCACTTACCAAAGGCGCTTCACTCCCCAGCAACGGCACCAAAAAATAGCCTTGATGACCTGAAACAAAAGTTCTCGGAATGACCTGAAACTCCACGGAATATCTTACAATAAATAATAAAAATTCCTCGCCAAAGATGAAGACCAGGGGGGCCCACACCCTTGCCACGAGGGTGCCCCCCTAGGGCGCGCCCCCCTACCTAGTGGGCCCCCTGGAGACCTCCCGACTCCAACTCCAACTCTATATAACTGCTTTCAGGGAGAAAAAAATAGGAGAGAAGAAATCATCGTGTTTTACAATACGGAGCCACCGCCAAGCCCTAGAACCTCTCGGGAGGGCTGATCTGGAGTCCGTTCAGGGCTCCGGAGAGGGGGATTCGTCGCCGTCGCCATCATCAACCATCCTCCATCACCAATTTCATGATGCTCATCGTCGTGCGTCAGTAATTCATCATAGGCTTGCTGGACGGTGATGGGTTGGATGAGATTTATCATGTAATCGAGTTAGTTTTGTTAGGGTTTGATCCCTAGTATCCACTATGTTCTGAGATTGATGTTGCTATGACTTTGCTATGCTTAATGCTTGTCACTAGGGCCCGAGTGCCATGATTTCAGATATGAACCTGTTATGTTTTCATCAATATATGAGAGTTCTAGATCCTATCTTGCAAGTCTATAGTCACCTATTATGTGTTATGATCCGTTAACCCCGAAGTGACAATAATCGGGATACTTACCGGTGATGATCGTGATTTGAGGAGTTCATGTATTCACTATGTGCTAATGCTTTGTTCCGGTTCTCTATTAAAAGGAGACCTTAATATCCATTAGTTTCCATTAGGACCCCGCTGCCACGGGAGGGTAGGACAAAAGATGTCATGCAAGTTCTTTTCCATAAGCACGTATGACTATATTCGTAATACATGCCTACATTACATTGACGAATTGGAGCTAGTTCTGTGTCACCCTATGTTATGACTGTTACATGATGAACCGCATCCGGCATAATTATCCATCATTGATCCGATGCCTACAAGCTTTCCATATACTGGTTTACGCTTATTTACTTTCCCGTTGCTATTGTTACAATCACTACAAAATACCAAAAACATTACTTTGCTTTCATTACTCTTTTGTTACCGTTACCACCACTATCATATTACTTTGCTACTAAACACTCTGGTGCAGATACTAAGTTTCCAGGTGTGGTTGAATTGACAACTCAGCTGCTAATACTTGAGAATATTCTTTGGCTCCCCTTGTGTCGAATTGATAAATTTGGGTTGAATACTCTACCCTCGAAAGCTGTTGCGATCCCCTATACTTGTGGGTTATCAAGACTAATTTCTGGCGCCGTTGTCGGGGATGCATAGCTCTATTCTTTGAGTCACTTGGGATTTATATCTGCTGGACACTATGAAGAATTTGAAAGACGCTAAGACAACAATTTATCCCTTAACTACGAGGGGAGGTAAGGAACTGCCATCTAGCTCTGCACTTGATTCACCTTCTGTTATGAGTAAGCTTGAGATACCTAAACCTACTTCTGTTATTTGTTCTGATATGTCGCATGTTATTGATGATGCTACTTCTGCTATACATGATACTTATGATGAAACTGCCTCTATGCCTGATACTACTATGCCACTTAGTGATTTTCTCAAGGAACGACTTGCTAGGGCTAGAGAGATTGAAAATATTGAATCTGATTATGAAGATGAAAGTGATGATGAAGAATCACTTGTTATTCCTGAGGGTTATTTATTTGATCAAGAAGCTTCTTTAGCTATTTTAGCTTGCAAAGATAGATATGAAATCAAAAGGTTATTAGCTAAATGGAATAAGCAATCTCTAAATGCTAGGATGAGACCTGGCCCTGCTTTTGCTACTTCACCTATCTGTGTTGCTGATAAGGATTATGAATTCTCTGTTGATCCTGGTATAATTACTTTGGTTGAATCTGATCCTTTTCATGGCTATGAATCTGAAACTGTTGTGGCACATCTTACTAAATTAAATGATATAGCCACCCTGTTCACTAAAGATGAGAGATCTCGCTAGTTTTATATCCTTAAAATATTTCCGTTCTCATTAAAGGGTGATGCTAAGATATGGTTTAATTCTCTTGATCCTGGTTGTGTGCGTAGTCCCCAGGATATGATTTACTACTTCTCTGCTAAATATTTCCCAGCTCATAAGAAACAAGCTGCTTTAAAGGAAATATACAACTTTGTGCAAATTAAAGAAGAGAGTCTCCCACAAGCTTGGGGGGAGGCTTCTCAAGTTACTTAATGCTTTGCCTGCTCATCCTCTTAAGAAAAATGAAATACTTGATATCTTTTATAATGGACTAACCGATGCTTCCAGAGATTACCTGGATAATTGTGTTGGTTCTCTTTTCAGGGAAAGAACACCGGATGAAGCTGAAATCTTATTGAATAATATGTTGACAAATGAAAATAATTGGGCACCTCTTGAGCCAGCTCCTGCTCCAATTAATGATCCTATTCCTAAACCAACTACGAAGAAGAGAGGGAATCTATTTCTCAGTCCCGAAGATATGCAAGAGGCAAAGAAATCTATGAAAGAAAAAGGTATTAAAGCTGAAGATGTTAAGAATTTACCTCCTATTGAAGAAATACATGGTCTTAATTTACCGCCTGCCGAAGAAATTCTTGATCCTTTATTTATTGAAGAATCTCCAGACCCCGATAACCCAACACAGGTAGTAAAGGTAAATTCTCTCTATAGATATGATAAAGCTGAAATCCCTCATACTAAAATTACTAGTCAATGCTTGGATGAGTTTGATAATTTTATGTTTAAGCAAGAAGACTTCAATGCTTATTTTGGTAGACAATTAAAACAAGATGCTGATATGATTAAATACTTGGGTGATTATATGGCTAATATTAGAGGTGAACTTAAACTTGTTAGCAAACATGCTTCTATGGTTACCACTCAAGTAGAACAAGTACTTAAAGCTCAAAAAGAATTGCTCAATGAGATGAATAGGAAGAAAAATAATTATGATGTTAAAGTGGCTACTAGAACTGGTAGAATGACTCAGGAACCTCTGTATCCTGAAGGCCACCCTAAGAGAATTAAGCAAGATTCTCAGAGAAATAATATTGATGCACCTAGTTCTTCTAAAAGGAAGAAAAAGAAAAATGATAGAACTGTGCAAACTTCTAGTGAACATATTGCTGAACCGCCTGATAATCCAAATGATATCTCTATTTCTGATGCTGAAACACACTCTGGCAATGAACATGAACCTAATGAAAATGTTAATGATGATGTTCATAATAATGCTCAACCTAGTAATGATAATGATGTAGAAATTGAACCTGCTATTGATCTTGATAACCCACAATCAAAGAATCAACGTTATGATAAGAAAGACTTTGTTGCTAGGAAACATGGTAAAGAAAGAGAACCTTGGGTTCAGAAACCCATGCTTTTTCCTCCCAAACCATCCAAGAAAAAGGATGATGAGGATTTTGAGCGCTTTGCTGAAATGATTTGACCTATCTTTTTGCGTATGCGATTGACTGATATGCTTAAAACCAATCCTTATGCTAAGTACATGAAAGATATTGTTACAAATAAAAGAAAGATACCATAAGCTGAAATTTCCACCATGCTTGCTAATTATACTTTTAAGGGTGGAATACCAAATAAACTTGGAGATCTAGGAGTACCTACTATACCATGATCCATTAAAAGAAACTATGTTAAAACTGCTTTATGTGATCTTGGAGCCGGTGTTAGTGTTATGCCTCTCTCTTTATATCATAGACTTGATTTGAATAAGTTGACACCTACTGAAATATCTTTGCAAATGGATGATAAATCAACTGCTATACCTGTCGGTATTTGTGAGGATGTGCCTGTTGTGGTTGCAAACGTTACTATTTTAACAGACTTTGTTATTCTTGATATTCCCGAGGACGATAGTATGTCTATTATTCTTGGAAGACCTTTTCTTAATACTGCAGGGGCTGTTATTGATTGCACTAAAGGCAATGTCACTTTTCATGTTAATGGTAATGAGCATATGGTACACTTTCCGAGGAAACAACCTCAAGTTCATAGTATCAATTCTATCGGAAAAAATCCATCGATTATATTTGGAGGTTTTGAATTTCCTCTTCCTACTATCAAGAAGAAATATGATATACTTATTATTGGGGATGTGCATATCCCCGTTGAGGTAACCTAGTGTTATTCGAAATTTCTCCGGTTTCATGCTAATCGGGATGAGTTTGTTAACAAGACTTGATCAACCTTGTTAGTGGATTCCTTTTGACGAGCATGAGATGGATGAAACTAGAAGCACAACCTTCTGTACCCTCTCTATACTTTCTGTTATTTAGTTGAAATAAAGTAAAAAATAAATAATTTTCTGTCTGTTATCTAATTATCTGTGCAATATAAAAATACCCCAAAAATAAAAGTTCTCCAAATGCCCTGAAAATTAAATATGATTTTTTCTAGAATATTTGAGCATTTATGGAACAAAGAACACACCAGGGGGTGAACCACCTTGCCACGAGGGTGGAGGGCGCGCCCCCCTGCCTCGTGGGCCCACGGTGGCCCTCCTCCACTTATTCTTTCACCCACACACTCCTTCTTCCTCCCCCAAACACGAAAAACCAGCTCAAACCCGAGTCCAAGCTCGTTTTGCTGCCATTTTCGATCTCCTTGCTCAAAGCACCTCTCACAAAACTGCTTGGGGAGATTGTTCCTTGGTATGTGACTCCTTTATTGGTCCAATTAGTTTTTGCTCTAGTGCTTTATTCATTGCAAATTTTTGCTGCTTAGGTGACCCTGTTCTTGATCTTGCATGTCAAATTTATATGGTCAAAAGTAGTTTTGATGCATGATATAGGCCCTAGGCACTTGTAGGAGTAGTTGCTATCAATATTATTGAGTTTGGTTTACTTTTATTTTGAAGTTACTAAAAAATTTCAGAATTTTTCAGAGGAAGAAATATGCTTAGGAAAATGTTCCAAGGTGGTTCTTCAAGGAAGCAAGGACCCAGGCTTGCAATGCGTGATGCTGACGAAGAGCCACCAAGAGACGCTCCAGTGCGTCCTTGTGAGTGGCCTTCTGAAAATTTTATGGATTGAGTGGGAATTAAAGAAGAATTTAACGCATATTTGCATAATGCCGGTCTTGAGGACTTTGAGGCAGACAAATGCCCCTGGTATCATGATCTCACAAGCTCTTTTGTGAGGAGGTTTGAGTATTCATCTTCGCGTAATTCTCCTTCAGTCATGTTTGATCTTTATGACAAATCTTATACCATGGACTTAGAGGATTTCACTTTTGCTTGCAAACTTCCACAATGGGGTAGTGTTAGAGATCCCCCTAAATCTGAATTTAGAAACATTCTTGGTAGTATAACTGTAGGGGGGAATCTAGAGATATAACACAAGCTACCATAGGGAGCATTCACTTTCCTGCTATACATTATTTTGCTCTATTCATAGGTAGGTGCATAAATGCTAAGGATGAAGCATGTCACATGTGTGTCCCTGACCTTAGCATTCTCAGGAGTGCTGTGTCAGGAGACCAATCTTATCATATGGGAGCCATTGTAGCTCGTAGGTTGCATCATAATAGATATAATGGAGATTTCTTTGGAGGAATTTATGCAACCCGCTTAGCTAAATTTCTTGAGATAGACGTTCGTGAAGGAGACATGGAGTTGCCTCCTGCTTATTTAGATTTTGATTCTATGGTTTCTCACCATTTTGTCGAGAGGAACGAATCACCTCTCCAGTACCAACTAATCTTTGACAGACGCCGTGTTGTCCATATTACTCTCCCTGCTCATGCTTTCTTTGATTATCAGGCAAGAGGAGGATATACTATTACCAGAGAGGAGGCAGATGAGTACGAGAGGAGAGCGGAGGCCGCTCGTCGCCACACTGCAGCTCAGGAGGCGATTCCCGTTGCATCACAGTACGACCCCAACAACTATTATTATGGATATCAGCCAGGCCAACCGTGGCCATAGACCAACTTAGGCCAAAAGCCTAAGCTTGGGGGAGTACGTATTTCTCACCTACATTACATTTATGTTCACACACACTCATTGCTAGATGTCGGTGTTCATACTTTTTCATTATATCATCCATTCTAGTTTATTTTCCTTTTTTATGCTTTCTTCTTATGTGTTTAATAAACATTAAGAAAAACCAAAAAAATTAGTTGTAGCTTTTAATTAGTTTACTTCCCATACTTGTAGTAGTAATTAAAAAGAAAACCCTAATATATTTCCCGTTCTTCTTTTGCTTGTTGGGAGCTTTCACGTGTAAATAGTTTTATTTCTTTTCTTTTCTTTTGGGGGTCAGTAGGAGAAGACCATGATTAAATTGTTGAAGTGGCTCTTATATGATTTATTGTTGATTTAACCAAGAGCCCATATTGCTTTGTCTTCTCCTGTTTATTGAATGCTCGCAGATTCCAGCTTAGTCCAATGCACGTGCACTCTTATTATTATTCACATTGTTCGGTCGTGCAAGTGAAAGGCAATTATGATGATATATGATGGACTAACAGAGATGAGAAAAGCTGGTACGAACTCAACCTCTTTTGTTTTTGGAAATATGATGAGTTCATCGTTCTTGATTCAGCTTGTTATGAATAAACATGTTTGCAATGACAATTAGAGATCATAGTTGCTTGTGCCATGCTTGATTAGCTATGAGTTATAATGGTTTACCTTGCGTGCCAACATGCTATTAAAATGGTTATGATGTGGTATGATAGGGTGGTATCCTCCTCTGAATGATTTAAGTGACTTGACTTGGCACATGTTCACGCATGTAGTTGAAACAAATCAACATAGCCTTCACGATATTTATGTTCATGGTGGATTATATCCTACTCATGCTTGCATCCAATGTTTATTAATTTTAATGCATGTACATGGCTATTGTCGCTCTCTAGTTGGTCGCTTCCCAGCCTTTTGCTAGCCTTCACCTGTACTAAGCGGGAATATTGCTTGTGCATCCAAACTCCTTAAACCCCAAAGTTATTCCATATGAGTCCACTATACCTTCCTATATGCGGTATCTACCTGCCGTTCCAAGTAAATTTGTATGCGCTAAACTCTAAACCTTCAAATAAATATCATGTTTTGTATGCTCGAATAGCTCGTGTATCAACTAGGGTTGTCTGTATCTTCCATGTTAGGCGGGTTATTCTCAAGAGGAGTGGACTCTGCTCCTCACTCACGAGATAAATGGCTGGTCACCGGGATGCCCAGTCCCATGCTTTATGCAAACTAAATCAAAAATAATTGCAAACAAAACTCCCCCTGGGACCTGATGTATGTTGGAGGCACTCGTTGTTTCGAGCAAGCCATGGATTGATGTTTGTTAGTGGAGGGGGAGTATAAACTTTACCATTCTATTTGGGAACCGCCTATAATGTGTGTAGCATGGAAGATATCGCCATCTCTTGGTTGTTATGTTGACAATGAAAGTATACCGCTCAAAATATTATTCACCTCTATTTCAAAACTGAGCTCTGGCACCTCTACAATTCCCTGCTTCCCTCTGCGAAGGGCCTATCTATTTACTTTTATATTGAGTCATCATCCTCTTATTAAAAAGCACCAATTGGAGAGCACCGCTGTCATTTGCACTCATTACTATTAATTTATATTGGGTGTGACTATGATTGGATCTCTTTTACCATGAGTTACAATGTCTAGTCAGTCCTTGATCTTTAAAGGTGCTCTGCATTTATGTTTTGCGGTCTCAGAAAGGGCTAGCGAGATACCATCTTGTTATATCATATTATGATTGTTTTGAGAAAGTGTTGTCATCCGAGATTTATTATTATGGATCGTTAGTTGATTATGCTATTGATATGAGTAATCATGAGACATGAGAATTATTGCAAACATGGTTAGTTATAATCTTTGCTGAAAACTTGAATGCTAGCTTGACATATTTACAACAACAAGAGCAAACGGAGTTTGTAAAAGTTCTTTATTTCTTCCAGTTTGTCAACTGAATTGCTTGAGGACAAGCAAGGGTTTAAGCTTGGGGGAGTTGATACGTCTCCGTCGTATCTACTTTTCCAAACACTTTTGCCCTTGTTTTGGACTCTAACTTGTATGATTTGAATGGAACTAACCCGGACTGACGCTGTTTTCAGCAGAATTGCCATGATGTTGTTTTATGTGCAGAAAACAAAAGTTCTCGGAATGACCTGAAACTCCACGGAATATCTTACAATAAATAATAAAAAATCCTTGCCAAAGATGAAGACCAGGGGGCCCACACCCTTGCCACGAGGGTGGGGGCGCCCCCCCCCTAGGGCGCCCCCCCCCCTACCTCATGGGCCCCTGGAGACCTCCCGACTCCAACTCCAACTCTATATAACTGCTTTGGGGAGAAAAAATAGGAGAGAAGAAATCATCGCGTTTTACGATACGGAGCCGCCGCCAAGCCCTAAAACCTCTCTGGAGGGCTGATCTGGAGTCCGTTCGGGGCTCCGGAGAGGGGGATTCATCGCCGTCATCATCATCAACCATCCTCCATCACCAATTTCATGATGCTCACCGCCGTGCGTGAGTAATTCCATCGTAGGCTTGCTGGACGGTGATGGGTTGGATGAGATTTATCATGTAATCGAGTTAGTTTTGTTAGGGTTTGATCCCTAGTATCCACTATGTTCTGAGATTGATGTTGCTATGACTTTGCTATGCTTAATGCTTGTCACCAGGGCCCAGGTGCCATGATTTCAGATCTGAACCTATTATATTTTCATCAATATATGAGAGTTCTAGATCCTATCTTGCAAGTCTATAGTCACCTATTATGTGTTATGATCCGTTAACCCCGAAGTGACAATAATCGGGATACTTACCGGTGATGACCGTAGTTTGAGGAGTTCATGTATTCACTATGTGCTAATGCTTTGTTCCGGTTCTCTATTAAAAGGAGGCCTTAATATCCCTTAGTTTCCATTAGGACCCCGCTGCCACGGGAGGGTAGGACAAAAGATGTCATGCAAGTTCTTTTCCATAAGCACGTATGACTATATTCGGAATACATGCCTACATTACATTGACGAATTGGAGCTAGTTCTGTGTCACCCTATGTTATGACTGTTACATGATGAACCGCATCCGGCATAATTATCCATCATTGATCCGATGCCTACGAGCTTTCCATATACTGGTTTAGGCTTATTTACTTTCCCGTTGCTATTGTTACAATCACTACAAAATACCAAAAACATTACTTTGCTTTCATTACTCTTTTGTTACCGTTACCACCACTATCGTATTACTTTGCTACTAAACACTCTGCTGTAGATACTAAGTTTCCAGATGTGGTTGAATTGACAACTCAGCTGCTAATACTTGAGAATATTCTTTGGCTCCCCTTGTGTCGAATCAATAAATTTGGGTTGAATACTTTACCCTCGAAAGTTGTTGCGATCCCCTATACTTGTGGGTTATCAATGCACTCTTCAGTCAGAAAGCCCCTGGCTATGCTTCCCTCTGGACGTGACATGTTGCGAACGTATCCTTTGATGACACCATTCATCCTTTCGAACGGCATCATGCTGTGCAGGAACGTCGGCCCGAGTTAGATGACATCCTCCACGATATGGACCAGCAGATGCACCATAACATTGAAGAATGCGGGCGGGAAGTACATCTCAAGCTCGCATAGTATCACCACGATCTCTTCCTATAGCCTTCTGAGTTGCCTCACGCCAACCGACTTCCGAGAGATGATGTCGAAAAAGTTGCATAGGCCAAATAGCGTTTCATGGACGATCACGTCCATGATCCCACGGATTGCAACTGGAAGTATCTGCGTCATCAGCACGTGACAGTCGTGAGACTTCATCCCATTGAACTTCTGCTTCGCTAAGTCTAGGTATCTGCTTATCTTCCCCGCGTAAACGTCAGGAAGTTTTACTCCTACGAGGCAGGTGAAAAACTCCTCGATCTCCTCCTGACTTAGAGTGAAGCACGCGGGAGGGTAGTCATTTATGATCTTCTTGGCCTTTTTGCCTTTGCGATGACTTTCCATGTCCTGCTTCGCCTCATCATCATCATCATTAGTGTGAAGCTCCTCCCTGATGCCATTGATTTCAAGTCTGCCCTTGCTTTTGTCCCATCTTTGGTCCTCTCTGGCATGTTGAGCAGGGTACCTAGCAGACTCTCGCACATGTTCTTCGTGATATGCATGACATTAAGGCTGTGAGGCACATGGAGGATCTTCCAGTACGGCAAGTCCTAGAAAACATACCTCGTTTTCCATACCTTCAGCAGCGGCTCTGGCGCCTTTCGCTTCTTTCCCGGCTCTGGCGCCTTTTGCTTCTTTCCCGGCAGTGGGCAATCTTTCCAATTTTTCAACAGCTCATCTATTTCCTCGCCGCTCCTCGTACGCGGGCGTCTTCAGGGTTCGGTTTCACCATCGAGCAAATCCTTGCGTTTTCTCAAAGAGTCATCGTCGCGAAGCCACCTTCGATGTCCCATGAACATGGTTTTCGAAGACCTGGGATCTCTATCTAGGTGGCGATACGTTGTGTCATCCATGCACCTGATGCATCCAGAAAATTCGTGGACCACCTGCCCCGCGACATATCCGTAACCGAGATAGTCGTGCACCGTCGTGAGCAGTGCGGCTCTCATAGGGAAATATTCTTTCTCTGCAGCGTCCCACATATTGGCTGGCGTTTTCCACAGCGTGTCTAGCTCCTCTTTCAGCAGCCCCAGATACAGATTGATGTTGTTCACTGGTTGTTTCGGCCCTTCAATTAGCATACTCATGTGAATGTACTTCCTCTTCATGCACAACCAGGGGGAAGGTTGTACATCCACACAAACACAGGCTAGGTCCTATGTGTGCTTCTCTGGCTACCAAATGGATTGACTCCATCGGTGCTCACGCCCAGCATGATGTTCCTTGGATCTTCCCCAAATTCTGGGTGTTGAAAGTTCAACGCTTGCCACTGGCTCGCATCCTTAGGGTGACTCAGCATCTTGTCTTTTTTATTTATCTCCGGATCATTTCCATCATCTTCTCGCTTCTTCTCCTCCCTATCCACGTGCCAACACAGGAGCTTTGCTAGCTTAGGGTCCGCGAAATACCGCTACAGACGAGGAGTGATCGGAAAGTACCACACCACTTTTCTAGGAGCTTTCTTCCTCTTCTTGTATCGAGTGACGCCGCACACGGACATATGGTAGACTCCGCGTGCTCGTCCCAATAAATGATGCAATTGTTCATGCACACATGGTATTTCACGTGCGGTAAATCCAGAGGACACACGATTTTCTTCGCCTCCTCGAAACTGGTCGGGCACTTGTTCCCCTTGGGAAGACGTTCGTGTCAGAATGACATGTTCTCGTCGAAGCATGCGTCGGTCATTTTGTGTTTTACCTTCATCTCCAGATCCATGAGCATTACTTTCAGGCCGGTATCCTCGGGCCTGCATCCTTCATACAATGGAGTAACCGCGTCTATCTCCAGTTGATCCAGCTTGGCTTTCTCTCCGGCGGCAGCTCTTGCGTTATCCGTCTGCTTGAGAAGCAGCTCTTGAATATGAGGGTCCTGCACCCAGCCCATCGATGGTCCATCGTCGTCTGCTCCGGCATCTTCATCTTCATGATCATGCCCTTCGTATGCTCCGGCATCTTCCTCGTCATCATGTCCAGCATCTTCTACATGATGACTGTGTACTACATCTACTTCGTGATCATGTCCTGGAGATTCTTCGTCTTCTCGCCCGCCCTCGCCGTAGTTGTCTTTCTGCCCTTCCTCATTTCTTGCCCGACCCCCATGGATGACTTCATAATCATCTTCATCACCTTGCCACCGATAGCCATCCATGAAACCATGCAAGAGCAGGTGGTCCCGCACCTGTACGGAATCCGGGTCCATAAGGCTCTTCAGCTTGCATCTTCGACACGGACATCTTATCTCTATCTCGTTCTTTTGAAGCATCTCGGCCTTCGCAGAGCTCAAAAACCTATTCACGATGCCTTCGGTCATCGTGCGGACCATGGTCGCCTGCGGGTAGAGAAAAACGATATTTTAGAACCAAAAAAATTGGCATGACTTTGCCTAAAAGTAGGACCAAAAAGAATGCATAGTGCCAAATTCTCGCAGAAACCGAAATGAATCAACATTCCGGCAAAATATTGGCAACTATCGCATTTCAAATATCGGTACCTGCAAACACAAACATATGCAACACCACAAACATATGCAACACCACAAACATACATAGATCTAGGCCATAAAAAGTGCATGTGCACGTTGTTGGAGGGAGAAAAAAGTAGATCTACAACATAAAGAAAGCTTTTCCCTTACTTACCTATCAAAAAAGGTAATTTAACCACTTAATTTGGGTGAATCTATGGTGCAAATGAGGTGAGGAGGAGGAGGCAGCCGAGACAAGCTTGGAGAAGGAGGTGGAGAGAATGAAGTGGGGAAAGTGAGTGTGGTAGGTGGCTATCAAAATATCTAGCTGCTCTCAGGTTACCAATGGCGCACCACCTAAAAATGTGCCATTAGTAACCCTGGTTACTAATGGCGCACTTGTTACGTGGTGCGCCATTACTAGTTTTGCAAAAAAAATATAAAAATAATTGTTAGTAGTGGCGCATCGTGGTTGTGGTGCGCCATTACTAGTTTGAACTAGTAATGGCGCACTATACACTGGTGCGCCATTACTAGTTTTGAAAAAAAAGTAAAAAAATTGTTAGTAGTGGCGCACAGAGCGTGTGGTGCGCCATTACTAGTTAAAACTAGTAATGGCGCACTATGCCCTGGTGCGCCATTACTAGTTTTGGAAAAAAATTGTTAGTAGTGGTGCACCGTGGGAGTGGTGCGCCATTAGTGATATGGACACTAATGGCGCACCTACACATGGTGCGCCATTACTAGTTTGAACTATTAATGTCCATATTAGCTATAGCCCTTTTCCTAGTAGTGTTCTCTGAATTATTTTATGTATGATTGGTTATCTTTGCAAGTCTCTTCGAATTATCAGTTTGGCTTGGCCTACTAGATTGATCTTTCTTGCAATGGAAGAAGTGCTTAGCTTTGGGTTCAATCTTGCGGTGCTCGATCCCAGTGACAGAAAGGGAAACGACACGTATTGTATTGTTGCCATCGAGAATAAAAAGATGGGGTTTATATCATATTGCATGAGTTTATCCCTCTACATCATGTAATCTTGCTTAAAGTATTACTCTGTTCTTATGAACTTAATACTCTAGATGCATGCTGGATAGCGGTCGATGTGTGGAGTAATAGTAGTAGATGCAGGCAGGAGTCGGTCTACTTGTCACGGACATGATGCCTATATACATGATCATACCTAGATATTCTCATAATTATTCACTTTTCTATCAATTGCTCGACAGTAATTTGTTCACCCACCGTAATACTTATGCTATCTTGAGAGAAGCCACTAGTGAAACCTATGGCCCCCGGGTCTATTCTCCATCATATAGGTTTCCAATCTATTTTATTTTGCAATCTTTACTTTCAATCTATATCCTAAAAATACCAAAAATATTTATCTTATTATTATTATCTCTATCAGATCTCACTCTTGCAAGTGGTCGTGAAGGGATTGACAACCCCTTTTTCGTGTTGGTTGCGAGGTTCTTACTTGTTTGTGTAGGTACGAGGTGACTCGCGCGTGGTCTCCTACTGGATTGATACCTTGGTTCTCAAAAACTAAGGGAAATACTTGTGCTGCTTTGCTGCATCACCGTTTCCTCTTCAAGGGAAAACCAACACATGCTCAAGAGGTAGCACCTATCTTTTACTTTTATGTATTTATTTTTATGCAAGAGTCAATAATGTTCATCCCTATTCCGCTCTATGTACTCTTTAGTGGCAAGCATCATGTGGTGGGGATAAATCCATATATCCCGTTGAATGTGAGTGATCATGAGTTATTATTGTTGGCATTATCCTCGAGATAAATATGTTGGGTGGTGCAAACTATAAATCCCCATCTTCCTATGTGTTCGATTGAAACTTTTGCTCTATAAATATGTATTGAGTGTCAGCAATCATAGAAGACTAAATGATAGTTGAGTATGTGAACTTGCTAAAAAAAGCTCTTACATAGACTCTTTCTAAAAATATGATGGATTGTGATTGTTTCAGTGACTGAATCATAGTTTGGTAGGTTCCAATGAAGTTTATTTTCCATACTTTAGTTTGTGAATGAATTGTTTATTTAGCATGAGAAGTTTTATGATGATATATTGCTGCTATGATAATGACCATGATGCTTTCATGTCCGTATTTTATTTTCATCGACACCTCTCTCTCTCTCTCTAAACATGTGGTCATGATTATCGATTTTAGCTCTCGCTTGAGGCAAGTGAGGTCTAAGCTTAGGGAGTTGATACGTCCATTTTGCATCATGTTTTCATACTGTTATTTATTGTGTTTTGGATTGTTATTTCACTTTATGATGCAATTCTTATGCCTTTTCTCTCTTATTTTGCAAGTTTCACATGAAGAGGGAGATTACCGACAGCTGGAATTCTGGATCGGAAAGGGCTACAATAGAGATAGCTATTCTGCACAACTCCAAATGACCTTTTATGGAGAATTATTGGAATATATAAAAAATATTGGTGAAAGAAATACCACAGGGGACGCACGAGGAAGCCACAAGCCTGGGGGCGCGCCCCCCGAGCTTGTGGGGCCCCCGGCAAGCCTCCATGGCCCATCTTCTCCTATATGATGCCATTTCCCCTAGAAAAAATTAGAAGAAGACTTTCGGGATGAAGCGCCGCCGTCTCGAGGCGGAACCTGGGCAGGAGCACTTTTGCTCTCCGGTGGAGCAATTCCACCAGGAAAATTTCCCTTCGAGAGGGGGAAATCTAAGCCATAGACATCACCTCTCATCGTGGGAGGACCAATCTTCATCAACATCTTCACCAACACCATCTCATCTCAAACCCTAGTTCATCTCTTGTATCCAATCTTTGTCCCAAAACCTCATATTGGTACATGTGGGTTGCTAGTAGTATTGATTACATCTTGTAGTTGATGCTAGTTGGTTTATTTGGTGGAAGATTAAATGTTCAGATCCTCAAGCATATTCAATACACCTCTAATCTTGAACATGAATATGATTTTTTTAGTAGTTACTTTTGTTCTTGAGGGCATGGGAGAAGTCTTGTTATGAGTAATCATATGATGTTGGTATTCGTTTGATATTTTAATGATATGTATGTTGTTGCTTCCTTCAGTGGTGTCATGTGAACGTCCACTACATGACACTTCACCATACTTGGGCCTAAGGGAAGGCATTGTGGAGTAGTAAGTAAATGATGGGTTGCTAGAGTGACGAAAGCTTAAACCCTAGTTTATGTGTTATTCCGTAAGGGGATGATTTGGACCCATATGTTTCATGTTATGGTTGGATTTATCTTAATTCTTCTTTCGTAGTTGTGGATGCTTGTGGGGTAATCATAAGTGGGATGGTAGTTCAAGTAAGAACGACACCCAAGCACCGGTCCACCCACATATCAAATTATAAAAGCAACGAACGCAAATCAACTAAATATGATGAAAGTGAGTAGACGATAGTTCTCATGTGTCCTCTAGAGCACTTTGCTTTATATAAGAGAACTTTCAGGCTTGTCCCTATAAAAATTATTGGGCCACCTTGGTGCACCTTTGCTACTATTTTTACTTGTTACCCATTACGAATTATCATGCTACAAAATTATCTATCACTTTTACCTACAACACTTACAGAGAATACCTTGCTGAAAACCACTTGGCATTTCCTTCTGCTCCTCGTTGGGTTTGACACTCTTACTTATCGAAAGGACTACGATTGATCCCCTATACTTATGGGTCATCACTCCTCCATTACTAGGATAAGGAAGTCTAGGAGCATATCCATTATTTTTTCAATCAGGATTTGTAGCTGTTACAAGCGATAAAATCCACATCACTAGTTTATTCACCATTGATAGCATTCACGTTTACCTCTTATTTACCTTTTATCGTGGAGATAAGTTCATCTAGCTTGGCTGTTAACTCCATGCTACTTTCTTCTATGGCATTCATCCTTTTAGTGGTGGTTCTCTCAACATGCCATTGGGCATGGTTTCATTTCATATCATCCAATAATATATTGACATCTTCTATGGGCTTTCCCATGATCATTCCTCATGTAGCTGTATCAAGCATAGTTTTTGACACATGATTCAAACCATTATAAAACATATGGAGAATTAACCGTTCCTCCATTCCATGATTGGGACAGTTTCTAATAGCTTCCTTCATTCTATCCCACGCAAGCGTTAGTGGCTCATGTTCCTCTTGCTCGAAACCTGTAATCTAAGAACGTAATTGCATAATCTTTGCACTTGGACAATACTTACATAAAAATTTATTGTGACAATCAACCCAAGAAGTAATACTGCCCTTAGGTAGTGCAAAGAAGCCATTCCTTAGCTTTTCCTCTTAAGGAAAAGGGAAATAGACGCAACTTTAGTGCGTCGGGACCATAATCCTTTATGCGTGTCATGTTGCATAATTAAGTGAAATTGTGTAGGTGCATACCGGCATCCTCAGAAGTAGAGCCTCCAAATTGGTCTCGCTGAACCATGGAAACTAAGTTTGGTTTAATCTCATACTTAGCGGCTGCTACCTCAGGTTGTGCTATAGGTTCACGCATGAAGTTGATGCTGGGAGTAGCAAAACTCCCAAGATTACGAGCCATATTAATCTTTCGGTTTTTCAACTAACAAGACTTGCAACAAAACATAAAATTAAACTAAAATAGAAAAGTAAAGAAAAAACTGTAAAGGAACTTTAACAGAAACTCTAAAGACAAAGACTAGTGAACGGCACCAAAAAAGGGCTTGATATCTCCTTTTTATTGATCGGTAATGGAACAACAAAGAGTTTCCCACACCTATTTCCCCAGAGGTGACCCTGGGTTATTGAACCAACGAGAGTAAGATTCCCTTGAAGCAATGATCTCTAGCAAGCTTTTGCCAAAGTGTCAAATCTAGCTTTTGACCGGATCAGCAAGCAAATAGTGATTCGAACACTTATAAAAAAAGGAGGTACGGGAATGAGGTCTTATGCTTACAAACTTGTATTTGCAATGGGATCAAATATAATATTAGTTTCTGTGCTGGAAGTCACTTGTCGAGATGTGCTTGTTACGGATCAAGGCGGGGGATGTGTCCAAATGACATCTTGACCGGCACGAGTCCTGCATCAAGAACCAGTTGTCCTACCACGGGCCCTATCGTCATGCGGGGCTACCTCGATAATGAAGATAATGAAATCAGACAAGAGCTTTGGGCGTTTAATGACTACACCTCATTTCTTCCCAAGGATATGATCCATGTTACCCTACCAAACCTTACTGTCACCGGTGTTCCGTATAACACTTCATAGTCTGCTTGCTCCTAGCCTCACCGGTGCTCGATCTCCATGATTCTGGGTACCTATAGGGTTGAAGACCGTGGACAAGACAAGAGACATCTTCAGGTAACAATTTTATTTCACACATACTAAACGTTATATTAAGGTCTTCCATTGATCCCCTCAACAAATACCTCGGGTTGCAAGGCTTATGCCTCAACCCATACCTTACCGAACTACTCACACATGGAGATCAGATCGCGGGAAGAAAACATTGAAGAACACATCTTGAGATTGATAGATTGCAATATGTTTACAATGTATGCCTTGTGCGATGCACGATTACAAGCATGAATGGGATGGATGAGCACTATGGTAGTGGTGGAGATGGTGGCGGCTAGGGTTTGCGGATGATGATGGTGAAGAGGTTCTGCCTTCTGTGCTCCGTGCTCGTCTCTCTGTTCATATTTCGACGGGGTCCCTTTAATGAAAGTTGTTGGGTTGGACGATCTGCTCGGAATCCACGCCATACGGCGCTTGTTCCTGTATGAGAATATCTTTGGAGATGTCTCGTGATGATTCCTTCCTCCTCCATTCTTCTTCCATTCTATTTCCACACGTGATTTCTTCCCTTTTTAGCCCATTTCCTGTGGAAACACATCAAAGAGAGGATTTGTGAAATCATTTGCATTCATTAGTCATTAGTACCAATATCAGAGCGAATATATATTTTTAATTGAAATATGTTGGTTTAAACAAAGGTGAAAAAAATATCACTCATCTCTAGAGCGGGGCTTCCACCTTTGGCTTTCGAGGTGGCTTCAGGATCTTTAGAGCGAGGAACATCTGGTTTGTAGAACATGGTGCATGCAGTGTCTTCGGTTTCATCATCCGGTTCAACAAATAGTAGATCCGTTGAACCAGACCTCTAGGGCAGCACTAGTGTTTGCCTTCGAATGCGAGGAGCTTCGAACAACTCCAGATAATCATAATCTTTTTCAACGCCCTTGGCTTTGAGTTGATTGTGAGAATAATGCTTTGTTGCACCCCGATCCACATGGAGCAGGGGCCTTCGCACGTCAGCCCAGGATAACACCTGACGCACGACAGGTCCATAATACAGCTTTCCAGGTACAAGAATATTCATCAAATACATGTATAGAAGATTACATTATTGATGAATACAATTTTCTGGCATAGCCCTAAGGCTATTTAAGTGGCAGCGGAAATCTCTTTAACTGGCAGCGGAAGTCTTGGTTTGGCAACATAACAACTCTGGCTAGGCTCCACAACTCACAGGACTGGCAAGGTTACGACCTAGCACGACGGGTCAAGCGAACACTTCGAGTATGACCTACAAAACTGGCATGACACGCCAGGTCAGTACATGGAATGTACTTGCAAGACAACCAAATACATAGCATCCAAACCGGCAGAAGACAAAGCAAGAACCAAGTGCATGCGATAACCTATCTCATATCAATTACTAACCATGGAATAATAAAGTTCAACTAAGCATGAACATCACAGCATCTACTAACATGGTAAACACATGGCATATCAAAACATGCTCCTAACATGACAATAGCAGAACATAGAATATTATCTTAATCATGGCATAATGAATCCACGTATGGCATGGCATCATGAAACTATGCTGAAAATAAACTACCGATCAATGCAGACATAATATGTTAACTTTATGCAACCATCTTCTATTCTGACATGGTTCTTTGAATGCAAATAACACATATTACTCAAGCAATGCAACCAAACTTTGTGCACGGAGTCCCTCGGACTTTCTTACCAAAGGTTGCCTTGCATCTCAAATGGTGATCTTTCTAGCGATCACAACCACGACCAACACTTGGTCTCCAACACTCACTAAGACCTCGTCTCGTGATCACATCAAAACATTGTCGTGACTTCCCACGACTATCTCATAGTCCAAGTCACCACATTCTTGTTATCACATTAATTTACTTAGTTATTTCATGTTTATCCTCCACTTCGACCAAGACCTGATAGTGTGACCTACTACGAACCGTGTTGCTATCAATAGACTTTATAGACACTCTGTAGAGGTAGCGCACTGTACCCACACCACGGAACCCATGGCCTCGCACTCCCATTCGGGTGGACCAACGGCGTTCCGACAAAACCAATCTACTGCCATGACACCCTCCCGGCCACTCCGACTCACTCCCCACAAGGCTAGTCCTGGGTGGCCCCGTGTCTACCAAATACACAACGACCACCTCGTGCCCCAAACGTCCCTCACGGGGACCGGTACCGAAAATTTCAACAACGGGCACACAAGGTTATGTCCTCCTACCTGATCAGGGTAGCGCGTGCCCATAACCTTCCCTCTTTGGAGGCACTGGCGAGAGGCACGACAATAAATCACAGTAAGGCCTTCCCATAAAGGCAAAATGTGGCTGCACTGGAAAAAAGTTCGATTTGGTGGCACTATGACTCGATCCCATCGATGACGGAGGAGGTTTGTTATTATTAAGTCAATTTATTAGCTTCTCCATCATCATGAACATGGATACAACAATGAACATGCATCATACAAATAAAATAACGAACTACTCGAGTGAACAACCACAACATAAAGAACATGACAATACCAAGTACTAGCATATCCAAGGTGCATTACAATCATCATAGCTATCATAATAGCCACTAAGAATCCAAAGGCAACATGATATCCAAAGTAATACTCCAAAGCATAATACCATCATGAACATAATCATACTAGCCACTAAGAATCCCAAGGCAACATGCCATCCACATAATCATCCAAATATAAGTCCTAAAGCTCCCAAATAATATTGCTACTAACATTCTAATTAGCATGGTAAAAGACATCATGAAAAGCATGCATGATGATCATAACAGAATAACTGCAAATGAAAATGGTAAAGAGCAACTGTAACTACACACACACAGGGTGCAAGCAGAGTCAACATGCAAGTTTGGGGCTCATGATAAGAGGTTGGCTTGCCTGGGGTCGACAAATACTCCGGGAAGAAGTGCAGAATGATCGCGGAAAGATTTGCTAGAAATAGTTCTCTCTCGGAGGGGCTGTTTACGTGCAAGGGCAAAAAGGTCATTTTCAGAATGGCAAAACATCATGAAAATGTTACCAACAGAACGGGCTTGACGAAACGAATACGTGGGCTTTAGAATCACCTCATTTGGAGTTGCGGGCAAAAAGTTATGAGTGTTTTTCTGCCAGGGACCTATCTGTAAGGAAATCATCACAAACAGGCCCCTGAGAGAGAAAAACAGAAAGCGCCTTCTCCGAAAATATGTTTTCCAGAAAGGAAAATGCATTTCGGTCCGAAGAAGACCAGAGTACGCTTTCATCGGAGGAAAAACGTATCTGCTGGAATACCGCTTCCACTTATCCACCTCAGCGGTGGTGCGGTCAGCGGGGCGTGCGGCTGACGGGTGGGATGGCGGGGTCCACCAGCCAGCTGGCAGGGAGGGGGGTTGGGGCCATCGCCACCTTCCTCTCGCCCGCGCCTGGCCGTGGCAGAGTCGGCCCCGACGAGGTCTACCGGTGCTACCGGCCACCGCAAGCGGCGCCCGACCTACCCACGGATGCAGGGGAACGAGGCGGAGGCGACTACAGGGGTTGTAGCCGATCGGGAGCTCGGGAACGGCAGCTGTGTTCGTCGCGGCGGACGGCCGGTGTTGGTGAAGATGGAGCTGAGGCCATGGTGGATCCGCCAACGAACTGAGATAAGGGAGAGATGCATGGGGGAGTGGGTGGAGCTGTGGTGGTGGAGAGAGAGGGAGGGGATGCTTGGCTCGCTCGAAATCGAGCAGAGGCCATAGGTGGCCAAGGCGGCCATTGGAAGCGAGAAGAGGCTCTCGGGCTTCGGTGAGAGGCTGAGGAGGGCTAGTGGAGTGTGAGGATGACGATGAGATCCTCGGGGGAGGCGCGGGTGGCCTTATATAGGCAGAGGGAGGAGGAGGCTAGCTGGCATCTCCGCGGACGCGTGTCCGGCGCCGCGGACGCGTGCCCACGCTCGCGAGCTCAGGGGGGTAGACGACGGGGAGGAGCAGCAGGCAGACTCACAGGACGGAGGAGGCCAAGAGGGACAGGAGGAAGCGACCGGGACGAGGGAGGCTGAGGCTGCGTGCTACCGCTCGAGCTCGGCCAACTCTCTGGCGAGCTTAGCGAGCACGGGAGAGCACGGGGAACGCGACGAGGGCTCGCTGGCAACAATCACTAGGAGATAGGCGACGCCGGGAGCAGAGGAAATGACCAAAACAAGCTCGGATCCAAACGGGGCACAGTGCTCCTGTGGGCGTGCGTCGGCGAGCGTCGACCATGAGGTTTCTGGAGGGAAAGATGGCTCTAGGGGAGCGGCAACAATGAGATGCAGCCACTGGACATGCTCAAGAGCTCTAAGACGACGAGAAGGAGCGGTGCCAAAGCGCAAACGGTGCTCTGGACACGCCACAACACATAGAGCGCGTAAATGTGCATGCCAGCTGCGCGGTCACCACATGCACTGGCATGTAGCGGGGAAGAGGGGCTTGAACATGTTGTCTAGTGCGTAGTTCATCCAGGGGAGGTTGCAACTGCCGTGGTAGATCGGTTAAAAGGGCTTTGGTTAAATGGTAAGCAACCTCTGAAGTTTAGTGTAGTAAACTTAGTCGTGTACTGCTGATCAACAGGGAAATGATTGGAGCCAGAGAGTTTTTCTGGGGGGTTTAGCTTAGGAAGGACTATAATCCTGTTAGTTTTGAGATGATTTGGACCAAGGTACACCATAGTTGCTTCACAATTGCATATTTAGTCCAGAATCAAGATTTGGATGATGACTCCCCTAGAGCATCAACTTGAGCTCAGATTTGGCAATGCTTAGGTATATGGACATAGTAAGATGCTGTAAAACTTTCATACCAAATGGACTTGCCAACACGGTACTTGTTTCACAAACATCTCCTTTGTCCTGCAACTTGAGAAAATTCCTCAAGGCAAATGGCTAATTGAAATGAGCCAAAACTTTGTGGAGATGGATAATATGGATAGGAGAAGGTCTGGAAAAAGTTTCAGCCAAAATGGAGCAAGATAAAATATACTTGCTTCACAAACTGAAAGTTTTGACAGAAACCAAGAATTGCTCCTGTGCTCACATAGTTCAATTAAATGAACTAAATTTAGGTGGAGGCTAATGATTTGAGTTGGGATGATGGAAAAGTTTCATCCCATTTGGAAACTCTATGAAGGTACTTCCTTCACAAAGTTGTGTTTTGGTCAGAAACTTTGAAAAATTGCACAGGGAGCTAGGATGAATGCATGGATTGAGCTCATATTTGGCATCCATGGGTTATTTAACCAGGTTAATCACCCTGCCAAATTACAGCTCAATTGGAATTAGCAATAAAGCACTTCCTTTGCAAAATTTCAGAGAAGGCAAAAACTTGCATTGGATCATGTGCTCCATTTTTGATCTATGGAACATGAGATAAGGATGGAACTAGTGATTATATAGCAAGGACAAGCTCCAGAATTTATGTGGGAATTTACTCTGCTACAAAAATGGTAGTTCCTTTAGAAAGTGGCATAAATGCAATATTGGCATTAAATAAGAAAAGGCAATTTTCCTTATTTAATTATGACCAATATATTTGACAGGGCTTGGATTAGGCATAAGCATCAACTCCACCAATTCTCATGAATTTAGGAGATGGCCAGTTATGCCTTTGGATTTTATTCCTCGGAAAGGCAAGAAAAGGAATAAATCACAATTCAAAAATATTGCATGAGACTTAGTATATTTTTGCACATCCAAGGTTCAGAAAGATAGGAGGATCTCTGGGAACAAAAGGGAGGATCAAAAGATCAAGGAAAATGATGGCCCCTTTGTAAGCACAAAGGACATATTCAAATTCCAAAAATTTGGAATTAGGGTTTGTGAGGGTTGGGATGATGCAGATGAGGGCTTGCCCACTGACAAATACATGAGAAAGGTTTTTGAAAGGTTGAAAATGACAAGAATGGTTAGAGTCATCCAGCAAACTCAGGAGAAATTTTTGAAACATGAGTGCCGGGAAGGAATAACAGCACAAAAATTAATAACCCAATTTTTGGGATGTTACATGCTTGCACAAAAGAGTCCAGGAACGCTTCTTCTGTTTCTTTTTCCAGCAGAAGAGCTTGACGAGCATAATTATGAAGCAAATTTATCTATGTCATCATTTCCACTTTCTCCTTGCGGTCAAGATTTATGTGACTTTCAAGGGCCCGCTGAGTGCAAAGATAGATCTCATAAAGCGAAAGGTTTTCTTCTCTAGGAATTTCAACTATGGCCTTCTTTGCCTTCGATGCTTGTGCTGAAGCAAAACCAACAACATCAATAGGCATCTTTCCTTTGCTGATGTATATGACAATCCAAAGAGTGTCTGGACAGGTGGAGTGAAAACTTTCGGCTCATTTGGGCAAAAGAGCTTCTTTCCTGTGAGTTGCTCGGTGGCATGCATAATCCATGGAGCATATGGCTTCAAAACCTGAGCACTACAGTTGCATAGGCCATGTTCTGAATGAATAGGCCAGGTAGATCAAATCGAATGCCAAGATATATAGCATGAAGAGCATTTGCCACGATGCCACCAATGATTTCATGACTGTTTGTTGGAGTGACTCCCTTCAGAAAGACTTGCTCGATCTGTTCAATGGTTCAGTGGAAGCAAGGTAGTCTTTCAAGTTTAGGGAAATATAGGACCTTGTGTTGAATATGTGATAACCCAAAAGTATAGGGGATCGCAATAGTTTTCGAGGGTAGAGTATTCAACCCAAATTTATAGATTCGACACAAGGGGGCCCAAAGAACATTTGAAGGTATTAGCAGCTGAGTTGTCAATTCAACCACACCTGGAGATTAATTATCTGCAGCAAAGTGTTCAGTAGCAAAGTAATATGATAGTTTTGATAATAGTGACGGTAGAAATGGTAATGGTAACAGTGATAGGAGTAATTTTGTAGCAAGTGCAACAGTAATGATAGATTTGGTAACTTAGTAAGAACAATAGAAGATAAATTCGTAGGCATTGGATAGGTGATTTGTTGGATGATACTCATCATGTGACAGTCATAACCTAGGGCAATACGGCACTAGCTCCAGTTCATAAATATAATGTAGGCATGTATTCCGTAAATAGTCATACGTGCTTATGGAAAGAACTTACATGACATATTTTGTCCTACCCTCCCGTGGCAGCGGGGTCCAATTGGAAACTAAGAGATATTAAGGCCTCCTTTTCATAAAGAACTGGAGCAAAGCATTAACACACGGTGAATACATGAACTCCTCAAACTACGGTCATCACCGGGAGTGGTCCCGACTATTATCACTCCGGGGTTGCCGGATCATAACACGTAGTAGGTGACTATAACTTGCAAGATCGGATCTAGAACATGGATATAATGGTGATAACATAAACGGTTCATATCTGAAATCATGGCACCTGAGCCCAAAGTGACAAGCATTAAGCATGGCAAAGTCATAGCAACATCAATCTAAGAACATAGTGGATACTAGGGATCAAGCCCTAACAAAACTAACTCGATTACATGATGAATATCATCCAACTCCTTACGGACCAGCGAGCCTACGAAGGAATTACTCACTCCCATTGGGAGCATCATGGAATTGGCGATGGAGAAGGGTTGGTGATGACGAAGAATGAAGATCCCCTCTCGGGAGCCCCAAACGGACTCCAGATCTGGCCTCCCAATGAAGAACAGGAGGTGACGGCGGCTCCATCTCGTGGATCGTGATAATTCTTTCTCCCTGATTTTTTCTGGAAAAATAGGATTTTATAGTGCGGTTTCAGGGTCTACGGGGCCACCAGGTGGGGACAACCCACCTGGGCGCGCCGGGAGAGGGGGCACGCCCTGGTGGGTTATGCCCACCCAGGAGCCCCTCTCCGGTGGATCTTGGCTCCAGAAATTTTTATTTATTGCATAAAAATTCGCCGCAAAGTTTCGTTCCATTCCGAGAACTTTTATTTCTGCACAAAAACAACACCGTGATAATTCTGCTGAAAACAACGACAGTGTGGGGCTAGTTTCATTCAAATCATGCAAATTAGAGTCCAAAACAATAGGAAAAACATTAGGAAAAGTAGATATGTTGGAGATGTATCAATATGCGATTCTTAAACTACAGAATGCACGCATAGTAGACATCCTGTGTCCATTACTTGGGTGACAAAGATGTCCTCTCCGCTTCATATAGATTGGTTCCAAAAAATGCAAGCTTAGAGTGATGAAGCTGCTCATTAAAAGCTGATCCATTCACATCGGCTTCGATAGGAAACAGAGGGAAAGTCTCCAAAGGATTTTGCAGTGATTCTTCTTCGGCCATGCGCTGGGCCCGAGCATCATCAGGAGCAGGCACATTCTCGTCTATTGTTTTGAGAGGAGCATTTGACTTCCATGATTTTTCTTTTGTCGATGGCTTTGAGTCGAGGGAGGGGAAGACGGCGATGAAGCTCTAATCAGCGGCAATGACAACGGCAGCGGAAGATCCAACCCTTAGCGGCAGGAGGTGACCGTCGCTCGTAGAGGCACTCCTCACCTAGGTCATCTGCTGGTGTCGATTTGCTCACTCAATTTGTTTCAGACTATGGGTCGAAACAGTATGGACCGTTCAGTTTGTGTCCACACCAAACCAACTTAGTCCAACAATAGCTAAAGCCCAGACCAAACTAAACTGATTTAGGGACTTGGCCCGCGTCTGTGTTAAAAAATGCTCCAAGCCAGCCCACCAGATTTTCTGTAATCTTTCCCTAATCTTTCCCTAATATTAAAGTGCTTATTGCTTCTGGCCGTACGTCGTCAGCATTTTTGCAGAGAAGTCCCTCTGTTTCTGATAAATTAACCCGCGGTCCTATTTTAAGTCTGTTCCTGATGAGATAACGTTTTGCTTTTTGCAAAAAAACCATGTGGTTTCTTATTTGAACCCGCAGTCCATTTTATTCGCTCAACTGGGCCTGCCGTCTCATTCGCTCAGCTGGACCTGCCGTCGGTGCTCAACAAAATTGTGTGCGTTCATAATTTCGTGTTAAAAATAATCCCACCTCGCTCCCTTAAATTGATTCTCATCAATTTATATATGTTTGTAGATCAGCTGTAATATCAATTACCTTCCTCAAAAATCAATAAACAGACTCTCAATACATAAAAGAGAACAATGAGGAGCAAGGAGGGAGAGGAATCCACGGGCCCTGACAATGAATTAAACCAGGGAAGGAAACAAAGGACACGAATGACATGAGAATCAGAGAGGAGAAAAAAATTAACCCAACAACGAAGGGTTAAGATCTCGATTTACTGACAAAATTGACACATACGATAGCACCAGTGGCGCACCCTCACGCCGAAGCACGCAAGGGTGACGTTGACTCCATGGGAGGCGACCTCCGGGCAGAGGGCGTCCAGCGGATCCTGGCCCTGGACCCGCCAGGAGGCGGTCTTGGGGTGGCGCCGGGCTCAATGACTTGACCAGCGGCTGGAGGCGAGCCTGCCAGTGGCCAAAGCACGCAGGGGTTACGATGCCTCCATGGGACTCCGGGCAGAGGGCGTCCAGCGGATCCTGGCCCTGGACCCGCCAGGAGGCGGTCTTGGGGTGGCGCCGGGCTCAATGACTTGACTAGCGGCTGGAGGCGAGCCTGCCAGTGGCCAAAGCACGCAGGGGTTACGATGCCTCTCCATGGGAGGCGACCTTCGTGGCAGCGGCGCGAAGGGGATCAGGATGAGGGAGAGAGTGGTTGTGGTGAGGGTTTCACAGAGAGATGGGGATCGAGAGAGTGGTTGTGAGGAATCTTGCACAAAGAGATGGGGATCAAACTCCTTGTGTACGAGGGGCTCGAAGCCGCCTAGGTCTTGGGCCAGCCTGGTGGGCTGCGGCTCCAGGGGAAGATGGGTCGTGGGTACCAGGCCCGGCCTGGCTATGTCTCCTCTCTCTATCTTTTTGTAAGACTCTAGAGAGTTAAGAAACGAGAAAGAGAAGACTCAGTGAAGTTTGAACATAGGACAAATTTACTCAGACTCCAAAAGATATACTTGATACAATAAAAGTGAAGTGGACATGACTATTTTCACAAAAAAGAAGAAGTGGACATGACTGGAAGGCTTAAATTCAAACACATTTGAATTTAATTCAAATGGGTAACTAGGACTAGGTTCTAGAAAGTGCCCAAAAACATTGAGATTTTTTTGGTGGAGCTTTGATAAATGCGGAAACATTTATGGGCAAGGTTTTGCAGAATTTTGGATGACTTTAATTTAAAGAAGTCATCTACAATATACGTGAAACACCTCCTATCCTTTTTTCATCTCCACCTTTCGTGCTACTGAACTTAACAATGGATACCATTCACGCCAAGGCTTTTTTTAACATAATACAAGACACTAATGCTCTTTTCATGATTAATGGTTGGCGGCGGCGGCAGGGATCGATTGTCCCCTTGCGCAAAGGGCTGGCGCGAGGCGGTTCTTCGGGTGAGGGCTTGACGCTGCCGGGTGTCAGGGCGTGTTCGTCCGCCGACAGTTTGCCTTTGGTGCGGCGGAGATGCGGCGGACGGCATGAGGCTGGAGCCCGGTGGAGCGACGGTGTGGTGGTGGTGGGGCGCCGTCGGCGGCCGGTCGATCTGGTTCTAGGCTCCCAGGACATGGAGCCGCTCGAGGCATTCTGGACTTGGCTGCCCGATCTTGCCTTCTGGCTTAGATCTGAGTGTGTCGGGTCCAGCTAGGGCCGACTATGGTGGTCTAGTTGTTGGGGAACGCAGTAATTTTAAAAAAATTACCTACGCACACGCAAGATCATGGTGATGCATAGCAACGAGAGGGGAGAGTATCGTCTATGTACCCTCGTAGACCGTAAACAGAAGCATTATGACAACGCGGTTGATGTAGTCATACGTCTTCACGATCGACCGATCTAGTACCGAAGATACGGCACCTCCGCGATCTGCACACGTTCAGCTCGGTGACGTCCCATGAACTCACGATCCAGTAAAACTTCGAGGGAGAGCTTCGTCAGCATGACGGCGTGATGACGGTGATGATGTTGCTACCGGAATAGGGCTTCGCCTAAGCACCGCGACGATATTACCGAGGTGGATTAGGTGGAGGGGGGCACCGCACACGGCTAAAGATCAATGATCAACTTGTGTGTATATGGGGTGCTCCCTCCCCTGTATAAAAAGGAGTGGAGGAGGGGGAGGGGCCGGCCTCTCTAGGCGCGCCCCAAGGGAGTCCTACTCCCATCGGGAGTAGGATTCCCCCCTTCCCTTTGTTGGTTCTAGGAGAGAAGGAAGGAGGAGGAAGAAAGGAAGAAAAAGGGGGGCGGCCCCCCTCCCAATTCTAGGAGAGAAGGAAGGATGACGGTGATGATGTTGCTACCGGAATAGGGCTTCGCCTAAGCACCGCGACGATATTACCGAGGTGGATTAGGTGGAGGGGGGCACCGCACACGGCTAAAGATCAATGATCAACTTGTGTGTATATGGGGTGCTCCCTCCCCTGTATAAAAAGGAGTGGAGGAGGGGGAGGGGCCGGCCTCTCTAGGCGCGCCCCAAGGGAGTCCTACTCCCATCGGGAGTAGGATTCCCCCCTTCCCTTTGTTGGTTCTAGGAGAGAAGGAAGGAGGAGGAAGAAAGGAAGAAAAAGGGGGGCGGCCCCCCTCCCAATTCGGATTGGACTTGGGGGCGGGGGCGCCCCCTCCTTTGTTTCTTTTCCCTCTCTTCCGCTAAGGCCTAATAAGGCCCATATACCTCCGGGGGGTTCCGGTAACCTCCCGGTGCACCGGTATACTCCCGATTTCACCCGGAACCATTCTGATGTCCAAACATAGGCTTCCAATATATCTATCTTTATGTCTCGACCATTTCAAAACTCCTCGTCATGTCCGTGATCAAATCCGGAACTCCAAACTACCTTCGGTACATCAAAACACATAAACTTGTAATATTGATCGTCACCGAATGTTAAGCGTGCGGACCCTACGGGTTCGAGAACTATGTAGACATGACCGAGACATGTCTCCGGTCAATAACCAATAGCGGAACCTGGATGCTCATATTGGTTCCTACATATTCTATGAAGATCTTTATCGGTCAGACCGCATAACGATATACGTTGTTCCCTTTGTCATCGGTATGTTACTTGTCCGAGATTCGATCGTCGGTATCTCAATACCTAGTTCAATTTCGTTATTGGCAAGTCTCTTTTACTCATTCCTTAATGCTACATCCCGTAACTAACTCATTAGCTACATTGCTTGCAAGGCTTATAGTGATGTACATTACTGAGAGGGCCCAGAGATACCTCTCCGACAATCGGAGTGACAAATCCTAATCTTGATCCATGCCAACTCAACAAACACCATCGGAGACACCTGTAGAGCACCTTTATAATCATCCAATTACATTGTGACGTTTGGTAGCACACAAAGTGTTCCTCCGGTATTCGAGAGTTGCATGATCTCATAGGCATAGGAACATGTATAGTTATGGAGAAAGCAATACCAACAAACTAAACGATCATCATGCTAAGCTAACGGATGGGTCAAGTCAATCACATCATTCTATAATTATGTGATCCTGTTAATCAAATGACAACTCATGTCTATGGTTAGGAAACATAACCATCATTGATTCAATGAGCTAGTCAAGTAGAGGCAAACTAGTGACACTCTGTTTGTCTATGTATTCACACATGTACTAAGTTTCCGGTTGTACAATTCTAGCATGAATAATAAACATTTATCATGATATAAGGAAATATGAATAACAAATTTATTATTTCCTCTAGGGCATATTTCCTTCAGTCTCCCACTTGTGTTGGAAATATGCCCTAGAGGCAATAATAAAAGTGTTATTATTATATTTCTTTGTTCATGATAATAGTCTTTTATTCATGCTATAACTGTATTATCCGGAAATCGTAATACACATGTGAATACATAGACCACAATATGTCCCTAGTGAGCCTCTAGTTGACTAGCTCGTTGTGATCAACAGATAGTCATGGTTTCCTGGCTATGGACATTGGATGTCGTTGATAACGGGATCACATCATTAGGAGGATGATGTGATGGACAAGACCCAATCCTAAGCATAACACAAAGGTCGGTTAGTTTGTTTGCTAGAGCTTTTCCAATGTCAAGTATCTCTTCCTTAGACCATGAGATCGTGTAACTCCCGGATACCGTAGGAGTGCTTTGGGTGTACCAAACGTCACAACGTAACTGGGTGACTATAAAGGTGCATTACAGGTATCTCCGAAAGTGTCTGTTGGGTTGACACGGATCGAGACTGGGATTTGTCACTCCGTATGACGGAGAGGTATCTCTGGGCCCACTCGGTAATGCATCATCATAATGAGCTCAAGGTGACCAAGTGTTTGATCACGGGATCATGCATTGCGGTACGAGTAAAGTGACTTGCCGGTAACGAGACTGAACGAGGTATTGGGATACCGACGATCGAGTCTCGGGCATGTAACGTACCGATTGACAAAGGGAATTGCATACGGGGTTTGATCGAATCCTCGACATCGTGGTTCATCCGATGACAACATCGAGGAGCATGTGGGAGCCAACATGGGTATCCAGATCCCGCTGTTGGTTATTGACCTGAGGTCGTCTCGGTCATGTCTGCATGTCTCCCGAACCCGTAGGGTCTACACACTTAAGGTTCGGTGACGCTAGGGTTATCAGGAAGACAAGTATGTGATTACCGAATGTTGTTCGGAGTCCCGGATGAGATCCCGGACGTCACGAGGAGTTCCGGAATGGTCCGGAGGTAAAGATTTATATAAGGAAAGTGCTTAAACGGACACCGGAAAGTTTCGGTGGCATACCGGTATTGTACCGGGGCCACCGGAAGGGTTCCGAGGGTCCACGGGGTGGGGCCACCCCTCCCGGGGGGGCACATGGGCTGTGTGGGAGAGGGAGCCAGCCCCTAGTGGGCTGGGCGCGCCTCCCCACCTAGGCCCATGCGGCTAGGGCAAGGGGAGGGGAAACCCTAAAGGGGGCGCCCCCCTAGCTTGGGGGGCAAGCCACCCCTTTTCCCTCTCCCTTTGGCCGCCGCCCCCCTCTAGGGTTTCCCCTAGAGGGCCGGCCCCCTTGCCCCTCTCCTCCTATATATAGAGGGGTGAGGGGAGGGCTGCTGAAACACAAGCCAAGGCGCAGCCCCTCCCCTCCCCAACACCTCTCCTCCTCCGTACGTGCTTGGCGAAGCCCTGTCGGAGTACTGCTGCACCAACAACACCACGCCGTCGTGCTGCCGTTGGAGCTGTCTTCCTCAACCTCTCCTTCCTCCTTGCTGGATCAAGACGGAGGAGACGTCGCCCGTACCGTACGTGTGTTGAACGCGGAGGTGCTGTCCGTTCAGCACTTGGTCATCGGTGATCCGAATCACGTCGAGTACGACTCCATCATCACCAACCCCTTGAACGCTTCCGCACTCGATCTACAAGTGGTATGTAGATGCAAACTCACTCCCTTGACTCGTTGCTTAGATGAACTCATAGATGGATCTTGGTGAAACCGTAGGAAAAATTTTAATTTTCTGCAACGTTCCCCAACAGTGGCATCATGAGCTAGGTCTATGCGTAGTTCTCTTTGCACGAGTAGAACACAATTTTGTTGTGGGCGTAGATCTTGTCAACTTGCTTGCCGCTACTAGTCTTATCTTGCTTCAGCGGTATTGTGGGATGAAGCGGCCCGGACCAACCTTACACGTACGCTTACGTGAGACCGGTTCCACCGACTAACATGCACTAGTTGCATAAGGTGGCTGGCGGGTGTCTGTCTCTCCCACTTTAGTTGAAGTGGATTCGATGAAAAGGGTCCTTATGAAGGGTAAATAGAAGTTGACAAGATCACGTTGTGGTTATTCGTAGGTAAGAAAACGTTCTTGCTAGAACCCAATTGCAGCCACGTAAAAGATGCAACAACAATTAGAGGACGTCTAACTTGTTTTTGCAGCAATTGTCATGTGATGTGATATGGCCAGAAGTTGTGATGAATGATGAATGATATATTGTGATGTATGAGATCATGTTCTTGTAATAGGAATCACGACTTGCATGTCGATGAGTATGACAACCGGCAGGAGCCATAGGAGTTGTCTTTATTTTTGTATGACCTGCGTGTCATTGAAGAACGCCATGTAAACTACTTTACTTTATTGCTAAACGCGTTAGTCATAGAAGTAGAAGTAGTCGTTGGCGTGACAACTTCATGAAGACACGATGATGGAGATCATGATGATGGAGATCATGGTGTCATGCCGGTGACAAGATGATCATGGAGCCCCGAAGATGAAGATCAAAGGAGCTATATGATATTGGCCATATCATGTCACTACTTTATATAATTGCATGTGATGTTTATTATGTTTTATGCATCTTGTTTACTTAGAACGACGGTAGTAAATAAGATGATCCCTTACAACAATTTCAAGAAGTGTTCTCCCCTAACTGTGCACCGTTGCTAAAGTTCGTCGTTTCGAAGCACCACGTGATGATCGGGTGTGATAGATCCTTACGTTCACATACAACGGGTGTAAGACAGTTTTACACATGCAAAACACTTAGGGTTAACTTGACGAGCCTAGCATGTACAGACATGGCCTCGGAACACGGAGACCGAAAGGTCGAACACGAGTCGTATGGAAGATACGATCAACATGAGAATGTTCACCGACGATGACTAGTCCGTCTCACGTGATGATCGGACACGGCCTAGTCGACTCGGATCGTGTAACACTTAGATGACTAGAGGGATGTCAAATCTGAGTGGGAGTTCATTCAATAATTTGATTAGATGAACTTAATTATCATGAACTTAGTCTAAAACCTTTTGCAAATATGTCTTGTAGATCAAATGGCCAACGCTCATGTCAACTTGAACTTCAACGCGTTCCTAGAGAAAACCAAGCTGAAAGATGATGGCAGCAACTATACGGACTGGGTCCGGAACCTGAGGATCATCCTCATAGCTGCCAGGAAACAATATGTCCTAGAAGGACCGCTAGGTGACGCTCCCGTCCCAGAGAACCAAGACATTATGAATGCTTGGCAGTCTCGTGCTGATGATTACTCCCTCGTTCAGTGCGGCATGCTTTACAGCTTAGAACCGGGGCTCCAAAAGCGTTTTGAGCATCACGGAGCATATGAGATGTTCGAAGAGCTGAAACTAGTTTTCCAAGCTCACGCCCGGGTCGAGAGATATGACATCTCCGACAAGTTCTATAGTTGTAAGATGGAGGAAAATAGTTCTGTCAGTGAGCACATACTCAAGATGTCTGGGTTGCACAACCGTATGACCCAGCTGAATATTAACCTCCCTGATGAGGCAGTCATTGACAGAATCCTTCAGTCGCTCCCACCAAGCTACAAGAGCTTTGTGATGAACTACAATATGCAGGGGATGGTAAAGACCATTCCTGAAGTATTTTCTATGCTGAAGTCAGCAGAGGTTGAAATCAAGAAAGAACATCAAGTGTTGATGGTCAATAAGACCACTAAGTTCAAGAAGGGCAAGGGTAAGAAGAACTTCAAGAAGGACGGCAAGGAGGTTGCCGCGCCCGGTAAGCCAGTTGCCGGGAAGAAGTCAAAGAATGGACCCAAGCCTGAGACTGAGTGCTTTTATTGCAAGGGGAAGGGTCACTGGAAGCGGAACTGCCCCAAATACTTAGCGGATAAGAAGGCCGGCAACACTAAAGGTATATTCGATATACATGTAATTGATGTGTACCTTACCAGTACTCGTAGTAACTCCTGGGTATTTGATACCGGTGCCGTTGCTCATATTTGTAACTCACAGCAGGAGCTGCGGAATAAGCGGAGACTGGCGAAGGACGAGGTGACGATGCGCGTCGGGAATGGTTCCAGAGTCGATGTGATCGCCGTCGGCACGCTACCTCTACATTTACCTACGGGATTAGTTTTAAACCTTAATAATTGTTATTTTGTGCCAAGTTTGAGCATGAACATTGTATCTGGATCTCGTTTGATACGAGATGGCTACTCATTTAAATCCGAGAATAATGGTTGTTCTATTTATATGAGAGATATGTTTTATGGTCATGCCCCTATGGTCAATGGTTTATTCATAATGAATCTCGAGCGTAATGTTACACATATTCATAGTGTGAATACCAAAAGATGTAAAGTTGATAACGATAGTCCCACATACTTGTGGCACTGCCGCCTTGGTCACATTGGTGTCAAGCGCATGAAGAAACTCCATGCTGATGGACTTTTGGAGTCTCTCGATTATGAATCGTTTGACACATGCGAACCATGCCTCATGGGCAAGATGACCAAGACTCCGTTCTCCGGAACAATGGAGCGAGCAACCAACTTGTTGGAAATCATACATACCGATGTGTGCGGTCCAATGAGCGTTGAGGCTCGCGGAGGATATCGTTATGTTCTCACTCTCACTGATGACTTGAGTAGATATGGGTATGTCTACTTAATGAAACACAAGTCTGAGACCTTTGAAAAGTTCAAGGAATTTCAGAATGAGGTAGAGAATCAACGTGACCGAAAGATAAAATTCCTACGATCAGATCGTGGAGGAGAATACTTAAGTCACGAATTTGGTACACACTTAAGGAAATGTGGAATCGTTTCACAACTAACGCCGCCTGGAACACCTCAGCGTAACGGTGTGTCCGAACGTCGTAATCGCACTCTATTAGATATGGTGCGATCTATGATGTCTCTTACCGATTTACCACTATCATTTTGGGGATACGCTCTAGAGACAGCTACATTCACTTTAAATAGGGCACCGTCTAAATCCGTTGAGACGACACCGTATGAATTGTGGTTTGGGAAGAAACCTAAGCTGTCGTTTCTAAAAGTTTGGGGATGCGATGCTTATGTCAAGAAACTTCAACCTGAAAAGCTCGAACCCAAGTCGGAAAAATGCGTCTTCATAGGATACCCTAAAGAAACCATTGGGTATACCTTCTACTTAAGATCCGAGGGCAAGATCTTTGTTGCCAAGAACGGATCCTTTCTGGAAAAAGAGTTTCTCTCGAAAGAAGTAAGTGGGAGGAAAGTAGAACTCGATGAAGTACTACCTCTTGAACGGGAAAGTAGTGCAGCTCAGAAAATGTTCCTGTGATGCCTACACCAACTGAAGAGGAAAATAATGATGATGATCAAGGTACTTCGGATCAAGTTGCTACTGAACTTCGTAGGTCCACAAGGACACGTTCCGCACCAGAGTGGTACGGCAACCCTGTCCTGGAAATCATGTTGTTAGACAACGGTGAACCTTCGAACTATGAAGAAGCGATGGCGGGCCCAGATTCCAACAAATGGCTAGAAGCCATGAAATCCGAGATAGAATCCATGTATGAAAACAAAGTATGGACTTTGACTGACTTGCCCGATGATCGGCGAGCGATAGAAAACAAATGGATCTTTAAGAAGAAGACGGACGCGGATGGTAATGTCACCATCTATAAAGCTCGACTTGTCGCTAAGGGTTATCGGCAAGTTCAAGGGATTGACTACGATGAGACTTTCTCTCCCGTAGCGAAGCTTAAGTCCGTCCGAATCATGTTAGCAATTGCCGCATACTATGATTATGAGATATGGCAGATGGACGTCAAAACGGCATTCCTTAATGGTTATCTGAAGGAAGAACTGTATATGATGCAGCCAGAAGGTTTTGTCGATCCTAAGAACGCTAACAAAGTATGCAAGCTCCAGCGATCCATTTATGGGCTGGTGCAAGCATCTCGGAGTTGGAATATTCGCTTTGATGAGATGATCAAAGCGTTTGGGTTTATGCAGACTTATGGAGAAGCCTGCGTTTACAAGAAAGTGAGTGGGAGCTCTGTAGCATTTCTCATATTATATGTAGATGACATACTCTTGATGGGAAATGATATAGAACTTTTGGACAGCATTAAGGCCTACTTGAATAAGTGTTTTTCAATGAAGGACCTTGGAGAAGCTGCTTATATATTAGGCATCAAGATCTATAGAAATAGATCGAGACGCCTCATAGGTCTTTCACAAAGCACATACCTTGATAAAATTTTGAAGAAGTTCAAAATGGATCAGTCCAAGAAGGGGTTCTTGCCTGTATTGCAAGGTGTGAGATTGAGCTCGGCTCAATGCCCGACCACGGCAAAAGATATAGAAGAGATGAGTGTCATCCCCTATGCTTCAGCCATAGGATCTATTATGTATGCCATGCTGTGTACCAGACCTGATGTAAACCTTGCCGTAAGTTTGGTAGGAAGGTACCAAAGTAATCCCGGCAAGGAACACTGGACAGCGGTCAAGAATATCCTGAAGTACCTGAAAAGGACAAAGGACATGTTTCTCGTTTATGGAGGTGACGAAGAGCTCGTCGTAAAGGGTTACGTCGACGCTAGCTTTGACACAGATCTGGATGACTCTAAGTCACAAACCGGATACGTGTATATGTTGAATGGTGGAGCAGTAAGCTGGTGCAGCTGCAAGCAGAGCGTCGTGGCGGGATCTACATGTGAAGCGGAGTACATGGCAGCCTCGGAGGCAGCGCATGAAGCTATTTGGGTGAAGGAGTTCATCACCGACCTAGGAGTCATACCCAATGCGTCGGGGCCGATCAAACTTTTCTGTGACAATACTGGAGCTATTGCCCTTGCGAAGGAGCCCAGATTTCACAAGAAGACCAGGCACATCAAGCGTCGTTTCAACTCCATCCGTGAGAATGTTCAAGATGGAGACATAGAAATTTGCAAAGTACATACGGATCTGAATGTCGCAGATCCGTTGACTAAACCTCTCTCGCGAGCGAAACATGATCAACACCAGAACTCTATGGGTGTTCGATTCATCACAATGTAACTAGATTATTGACTCTAGTGCAAGTGGGAGACTGTTGGAAATATGCCCTAGAGGCAATAATAAAAGTGTTATTATTATATTTCTTTGTTCATGATAATAGTCTTTTATTCATGCTATAACTGTATTATCCGGAAATCGTAATACACGTGTGAATACATAGACCACAATATGTCCCTAGTGAGCCTCTAGTTGACTAGCTCGTTGTGATCAACAGATAGTCATGGTTTCCTGGCTATGGACATTGGATGTCGTTGATAACGGGATCACATCATTAGGAGAATGATGTGATGGACAAGACCCAATCCTAAGCATAGCACAAAGGTCGGTTAGTTCGTTTGCTAGAGCTTTTCCAATGTCAAGTATCTCTTCCTTAGACCATGAGATCGTGTAACTCCCGGATACCGTAAGAGTGCTTTGGGTGTACCAAACGTCACAACGTAACTGGGTGACTATAAAGGTGCATTACAGGTATCTCCGAAAGTGTCTGTTGGGTTGACACGGATCGAGACTGGGATTTGTCACTCCGTATGACGGAGAGGTATCTCTGGGCCCACTCGGTAATGCATCATCATAATGAGCTCAAGGTGACCAAGTGTTTGATCACGGGATCATGCATTGCGGTACGAGTAAAGTGACTTGCCGGTAACGAGACTGAACGAGGTATTGGGATACCGACGATCGAGTCTCGGGCATGTAACGTACCGATTGACAAAGGGAATTGCATACGGGGTTTGATCGAATCCTCGACATCGTGGTTCATCCGATGACAACATCGAGGAGCATGTGGGAGCCAACATGGGTATCCAGATCCCGCTGTTGGTTATTGACCTGAGGTCGTCTCGGTCATGTCTGCATGTCTCCCGAACCCGTAGTGTCTACACACTTAAGGTTCGGTGACGCTAGGGTTATCAGGAAGACAAGTATGTGATTACCGAATGTTGTTCGGAGTCCCGGATGAGATCCCAGACTTCACGAGGAGTTCCGGAATGGTCCGAAGGTAAAGATTTATATAAGGAAAGTGGTTAAACGGACATCGGAAAGTTTCGGTGGCATACCGGTATTGTACCGGGGCCACCGGAAGGGTTCCGGGGGTCCACCGGGTGGGGCCACCCCTCCCGGGGGGGCCACATGGGCTGTGTGGGAGAGGGAGCTAGCCCCTAGTGGGCTGGGCGCGCCTCCCCACCTAGGCCCATGCGGCTAGGGCAAGGGGAGGGGAAACCCTAAAGGGGGCGCCCCCCTAGCTTGGAGGGCAAGCCACCCCTTTTCCCTCTCCCTTTGGCCGCCGCCCCCCTCTAGGGTTTCCCCTAGAGGGTCGGCCCCCTTTCCCCTCTCCTCCTATATATAGAGGGGTGAGGGGAGGGCTGCGAAAAACACAAGCCAAGGTGCAGCCCCTCCCCTCCCCAACACCTCTCCTCCTCCGTACGTGCTTGGCGAAGCTCTGTCAGAGTACTGCTGCACCAACAACACCACGCCGTCGTGCTGCCATTGGAGCTGTCTTCCTCAACCTCTCCTTCCTCCTTGCTGGATCAAGACGGAGGAGACGTCGCCCGTACCGTACGTGTGTTGAACGCGGAGGTGCTGTCCGTTCAGCACTTGGTCATCGGTGATCCGAATCACGTCGAGTACGACTCCATCGTCACCAACCCCTTGAACGCTTCCGCACTCGATCTACAAGTGGTATGTAGATGCAAACTCACTCCCTTGACTCGTTGCTTAGATGAACTCATAGATGGATCTTGGTGAAACCGTAGGAAAATTTTTAATTTTCTGCAACGTTCCCCAACAACTTGCACTAGAGTCAATAATCTAGATTACATTGTAAAGATTCTAACACCCATGGAGTCTTGGTGTTGATCATGTTTTGCTCGTGAGAGAGGCTTAGTCAATGGGTCTGCAACATTCAGATCTGTATGTATCTTGCAAATCTCTATGTCTCCCTCCTTGACTTGATCGCGGATGGAATTGAAGCGTCTCTTGATGTGCTTGGTTCTCTTGTGAAATCTGGATTCCTTTGCCAAGGCAATTGCACCAGTATTGTCACAAAAGATTTTCATTGGACCCGATGCACTCGGTATGACACCTAGATCGGATATGAACTCCTTCATCCAGACTCCTTCATTTGCTGCTTCTGAAGCAGGTATGTATTCCCCTTCACACGTAGATCCCGCCACGACTCTCAGCTTGGAACTGCACCAACTGATAGCTCCACCATTCAATAAAAACACGTATCCGGTTTGTGACTTAGAGTCATCCGAATCAGTGTCAAAGCTTGCATCGACGTAACCGTTTACGACGAGCTCTTTGTCACTTCCATATACGAGAAACATATCCTTAGTCCTTTTCGGATATTTCAGGTTGTTCTTGACCGCTGTCCAGTGATCCACTTCTGGATTACTTTGGTACCTCACTGCTAAACTTCTAGCAAGGCTGATACATCTCCAACGTATATATAATTGTTGATTGTTCCATGCTATTATATTATCAACCTTGGATGTTTTATATGCATTTATATGCTATTTTATATGATTTTGGGGACTAACCTATTAACCTAGAGCCCAGTGCCAGTTTTATGTTTTTTCCTTGTTTTTGAGTTTTACAGAAAAGGAAAATCAAATGGAGTCCAATTGACCTGAAACTTCACAGAACTTATTTTTGAACTAGAAGAAGGCCATGGAGTAAAAGAGTTGGGCCAGAAGAGTCCCGGGCTGCCCACGAGGGTGGAGGGCGCTCCCACCCCCTAGGCACGCCTCCCTACCTCGTGGACAGCTCGGAGACCCCCCTGACTTGTTCTCGACGCCAAAACCTCTTATATATACTGAAACTTCCAAAAAGAAACCTAGATCGGGAGTTCCGCTGCCGCAAGCCTCTGTAGCCACCGAAAACCAATCTAGACCCGTTCCGGCACCCTGCCGGAGGGGGGAATCCCTCTCCGGTGGCCATCTTCATCATCGCGGTGCTCTCCATGACAAGGAGGGAGTAGTTCACCCTCGGGGCTGAGGGTATGTACCAGTAGCTATGTGTTTGATCTCTCTCTCTTGTGTTCTTGATTTGGCACGATCTTGAGGTATCGCGAGCTTTGTTATTATAGTTGGATCTTATGATGTTTCTCCCCCTCTACTCTCTTGTAATGGATTGAGTTTTCCCTTTGAATTTATCTTATCGGATTGAGTCTTTAAGGATTTGAGAACACTTGATGTATGTCTTGCATGTGCTTATCTGTGGTGACAATGGGATATCACGTGATCCACTTTATGTATGTTTTGGTGATCAACTTGCGAGTTCCATGACCTCGTGAACTTATGCATAGGGGTTGGCACACGTTTTCGTCTTGACTTTCCGGTAGAAACTTTGGGGCACTCTTTGAAGTTCTTTGTGTTGGTTGAATAGATGAATCTGAGATCGTGTGATGCATATCGTATAGTCATACCCACTGATACTTGAGGTGACATTGGAGTATCTAGGTGACATTAGGGTTTTGGTTGATTTGTGTCTTAAGGTGTTATTCTAGTACGAACTCTATAATAGATTGAACAGAAAGAATAGCTTTGTGTTATTTTACTATGGACTCTTGAATAGATCGATCGGAAAGGATAACTTTGAGGTAGTTTCATACCCTACAATAATCTCTTCGTTTGTTCTCCGCTATTAGTGACTTTGGAGTGACTCTTTGTTACATGTTGAGGGATTGTTATATGATCCAATTATGTTATTATTGTTGAGAGAACTTGCACTAGTGAAAGTATGAACCCTAGGCCTTGTTTCAACGCATTGCAATACTGTTTTCGCTCACTTTTATCATTAGTTACCTTGCTGTTTTTATATTTTCAGATTAAAAAACCTATATCTACCATCCATATTGCACTTGTATCACCATCTCTTCGCCGAACTAGTGCACCTATACAATTTACCATTGTATTGGGTGTGTTGGGGACACAAGAGACTCTTTGCTATTTGGTTGCAGGGTTGTTTGAGAGAGACCATCTTCATCCTATGCCTCCCACGGATTGATAAACCTTAGGTCATCCACTTGAGGGAAATTTGCTACTATCTTACAAACCTCTGCACTTGGAGGCCCAACAACGTCTACAAGAAGAAGGTTGTGTAGTAGACATCAAGCTCTTTTCTGGCGCCGTTGCCGGGGAGGTTAGTGCTTGAAAGTATATCTTTAGATCTTGCAGTCGAATCTTTTAGTTTCTTGTTTTATCACTAGTTTAGTCTATAAAAGAAAACTACAAAAAATGGAATTAAGGGTATCTCATATGCTTCATCTTTTTAATATCTTTCATGAAAATAAGGATTCCGATAATTGTGCCAAAATGCTAGAAGAAGAAGGTATTAAAATGTTTGGCACTAAGCCTTTGGATGATGAGCATGATTGCAATATTGTTAGTATGAATTCTTTGAATATCCATGATGCTAATGATATTCAAAGCCACAAGCTTGGGGATGCTATGTTTGATGAAGATGATATTTTTTGTCCCCCAAGTTTTGAGGAGAAAATTTATTTTGATGATAGCATGCCTCCTATTTATGATGATTACATTGATGAAAGTGGGTTTGGAAGAGTGTCAACTTTAGGAAGTAATGATCCCACTATTTTGGAGGGTGTTGAATCTTATTGTGATAATTATGAAAGTGGGTTTGGAGAGGTCATGACTTTTGTTAATGTTAATCCCACTATTTTGGAAGAGTGTCAACTTTGCATAATTGTAGATCATGAAAAGAATGCTTTATGTGATGGTTATATTGTTGAATTCATTCATGATGCTACTGAAAATTATTATGAGAGAGGAACATGTGCTTCTATGTATCTCAATAATATCAAGTTTCCTCTCTACATGTTAAAAATCTTGAAGTTATCCTGGTTTTACCTTCCTATGCAAGTTGATTCTTGTTCCCACAAGTTGTTTGCTCACAAAATCCCTATGCATAGGAAGTGGGTTAGGCTTAAATGTGCTAGTTATATTCTCCATGATGCTCTCTTTATGTTTCAATTCTTATCTTTTATGTGAGCATCATTGAAATAATCATGCCTAGCTAGGGACGTTAAACGATAGCGCTTGTTAGCAGGCAACCCAATTTTATTTTTGTTCTTTGATTTTTGTTACTTTTTAGTAATAAATAATTCATCTAGCCTCTGTTTAGATGTGGTTTTATGTTTTAATTAGTGTTTGTGTCAAGTAGAACCTTTGGGAAGACTTGGGTGAAGTCTTTGTGATCTTGCTGTAAAAACAGAAACTTTAGCGCTCACGAGATTAGCTACCATTTTTTTACTGGAGAGTGTGGTTAGGTTGATTCTTTTTGAAGATGATTAGCAGACAAATTACTCAGTCCACCAATTTGCATCAGAATTTTTGGAGTGACAGAAGTATTCGAAACCTCCAGATTGCTACAGACTGTTCTGTTTTGACAGATTCTATTTTCATTGTGTTGTTTGCTTATTTTGATGAATCTATGAGTAGTATCGGAGGGTATGAACCATAGAGAAGTTGGAATACAGTAGATATTACACCAATATGAATTTAGAATGAGTTCACAATAGTACCTAAGTGGTGATTTATTTTCTTATACTAACGGAGCTTACAAGTTTTCTGTTGAGTCTTGTGTTGTGAAGTTTTCAAGTTTTGGGTAAAGATTTGATGGACTATGGAATAAGGAGTGGTAAGAGCCTAAGCTTGGGGATGCCCAAGGCACCCCAAGGTAATATTCAAGGACAACCAAGAGCCTAAGCTTGGGGATGCCCCGGAAGGCATCCCCTCTTTCGTCTTCGTTCATCGGTAACTTTACTTGGAGCTATATTTTTATTCACCACATGATATGTGTTTTGCTTGGAGCATCATTTTATTTTCTTTTGTTTTGCTTGCTGTTTGAATAATATACCAAGATCTAAAATTCTTAAATGTTAGAGAGTCTTCACATAGTTTCATAATTATTTGACTACTCATTGATCTTCACTTATATCTTTTAGAGTAGTTTGTCATTCGCTCTAGTGCTTCACTTATATCCTTTTAGAGCACGGCGGTGGTTTTATTTTATAGAAATTATTGAACTCTCATGCTTCACTTATATTATTTTGAGAGTATTTAGAACAACATGGTAATTTGCTTTGGTTATGAATTTAGTCCTAATATGATGGGCATCCAAGATGGGTATAATAAAAACTTTCATATAAAGTGCATTGAATACTATGAGAAGTTTAATACTTGATAATTGTTTTGAGATATAGAGATGGTGATATTAGAGTTATGCTAGTTGAGTAGTCGTGAATTTGAGAGATACTTGTGTTAAAGTTTGTGATTCCCGTAGCATGCACGTATGGTGAACCGTTATATGATGAAGTCGGAGCATGATTTATTTATTGATTGTCTTCCTTATGAGTGGCGGTCAGGGACGAGCGATGGTCTTTTCCTACCAATCTATCCCCCCTAGGAGCATGCACGTAGTACTTTGTTTCGATAACTAATAGATTTTTGCAATAAGTATGTGAGTTCTTTATGACTAATGTTGAGTCCATGGATTATACGCGCTCTCACCCTTCCACCATTGCTAGCCTCTCTAGTATCGCACAACTTTCGCCGGTACCATAAACCCACCACTTACCTTCCTCACAACAACCACCGTACCTACCTATTATGGCATTTCCATAGCCATTCCAAGATATACTGCCATGCAACTTTCCATCATTCCGTTATTATGACACGCTTCATCATTGTCATATTGCTTGCATGATCATGTAGTTGATATCGTATTTATGGCAAAGCCGCTGCTCATAATTCTTCATACATGTCACTCATGCATCATTGCACATCCCGGTACACCGCCGGAGGCATTGACATAGAGTCATATTTTGTTCTAAGTATCGAGTTGTAATTCTTGAGTTTTAAGTAAATAAAAGTGTGATGATCATCATTATTAGAGCATTGTCCCAGTGAGGAAAGGATGATGGAGGCTATGATTCCCCCACAAGTCGGGATGAGACTCTAGATGAAAAAAAGAAGAGAAAAAGGAGGCCATAAAAAAGTAGAAGGCCAAAAAGAACAAAAAAAATGAGAGAAAAAGAGAGAAGGGGCAATGCTACTATCCTTTTGCCACACTTGTGCTTCAAAGTAGCACCATGATCTTCATGATAGAGAGTCTCCTATGTTGTCACTTTCATATACTAGTGGGAATCTTTCATTATAGAACTTGGCTTGTATATTCCAATGACGGGCTTCCTCAAAATGCCCTAGGTCTTCGTGAGCAAGTGAGTTGGATGCACACCCACTTAGTTTATTTTTGAGCTTTCATACACTTATAGCTCTAGTGCATCCGTTGCATGGAAATCCCTACTCACTCACATTAATATCTATTGATGGGCATCTCCATAGCCCGTTGATACGCCCAGTTGATGTGAGACTATCTCCTCCATTTTGTCTTCTCCACAACCACCATTCTATTCCACCTATAGTGCTATATCCATGGCTCACGCTCATGTATTGCATGAAGATTGAAAATGTTTGAGAACATCAAAAGTATGAAACAATTGCTTGGCTTGTCATCGGGGTTGTGCATGATTTAAATATTTTCTGTGATGAAGATAGAGCATAGCCAGACTATATGATTTTGTAGGGATAGCTTTCTTTGGCCATGTTATTTTGAGAAGACATAATTACTTGGTTAGTATGCTTGAAGTATTATTATTTTTATGTCAATATTAAACTTTTGTCTTGAATCTTATGGAGTATTCTTGCCACAATAAAGAGAATTACATTGATAAATATGTTAGGTAGAATTCCACATCAAAAATTCTGTTTTTATCATTTACCTACTCGAGGACGAGCAGGAATTAAGCTTGGGGATGCTTGATACGTCTCTAACGTATCTGTAATTTTTGATTGTTCCATGTTATTATATTATCAACCTTGGATGTTTTATATGCATTTATATGCTATTTTATATGATTTTTGGGACTAACCTATTAACCTAGAGCCCAGTGCCAGTTTCTGTTTTTCCTTGTTTTTGAGTTTTATAGAAAAGGAAAATCAAACGGAGTCCAATTGACCTGAAACTTCACGGAACTTATTTTTGGACCAGAAGAAGGCCATGGAGTAAAATAGTTGGGCCAGAAGAGTCTCGGGATGCCCACGAGGGTGGGGGGCACGCCCACCCCCCTGGGCACGCCTCCCTACCTCGTGGGAAGCTCGGAGACCCCCTGACTTGTTCTCGACGCCAAAACCTCTTATATATACTTAAACTTCCAGAAAGAAATCTAGATCGGGAGTTTCGCCGCCGCAAGCCTCTGTAGCCACCGAAAACCAATCTAGACCTGTTCCAGCACCCTGCCGGAGGGGGGAATTCCTCTCCGGTGGCCATCTTCATCATCATGGCACTCTCCATGACGAGGAGGGAGTAGTTCACCCTCGGGGCTGAGGGTATGTACCAGTAGCTATGTGTTTGATCTCTCTCTCTCTCGTGTTCTTGATTTGGCACGATCTTGATGTATCGCGAGCGTTGCTATTATAGTCGGATCTTATGATGTTTCTCCCCCTCTACTCTCTTGTAATGGATTGAGTTTTCCCTTTGAAGTTATCTTATCGGATTGAGTCTTTAAGGATTTGAGAACACTTGATGTATGTCTTGCATGTGCTTATCTGTGGTGACAATGGGATATCACGTGATCCACTTTATGTATGTTTTGGTGATCAACTTGCGAGTTCCATGACCTCGTGAACTTATGCATAGGGGTTGGCACACGTTTTCGTCTTGACTTTCCGGTAGAAACTTTGGGGCACTCTTTGAAGTTCTTTGTGTTGGTTGAATAGATGAATCTGAGATCGTGTGATGCATATCGTATAGTTATACCCACCGATACTTGAGGTGACATTGGAGTATCTAGGTGACATTAGGGTTTTGGTTGATTTGTGTCTTAAGGTGTTATTCTAGTATGAACTCTATGATAGATTGAACGTAAAGAATAGCTTCATGTTATTTTACTATGGACTCTTGAATAGATCGATCAGAAAGGATAACTTTGAGGTGGTTTCGTACCCTACAATAATCTCTTTGTTTGTTCTCTGCTATTAGTGACTTTGGAGTGACTCTTTGTTGCATGTTGAGGGATTGTTATATGATCCAATTATGTTATTATTGTTGAGAGAACTTGCACTAGTGAAAGTATGAACCCTAGGCCTTGTTTCAACGCATTGCAATACTGTTTTCGCTCACTTTTATCATTAGTTACCTTGCTGTTTTTATATTTTCAGATTAAAAAAACCTATATCTACCATCCATATTGCACTTGTATCACCATATCTTCGCCGAACTAGTGCACCTATACAATTTACCATTGTATTGGGTGTATTGGGGACACAAGAGACTCTTTGCTATTTGGTTGCAGGGGTGTTTGAGAGAGACCATCTTCATCCTATGCCTCCCATGGATTGATAAACCTTAGGTCATCCGCTTGAGGGGAATTTGCTACTGTCCTACAAACCTCTGCACTTGGAGGCCCAACAACGTCTACAAGAAGAAGGTTGTGTAGTAGACATCAAAGGCATACATCAAGTCTGGTACACAGCATTGCATACATGATAGATCCTATGGCTGAAGCATAGGGAACACCTTTCATTTTCTCTCTATCTTCTGCAGTGGTCGGGCATTGAGTCTGACTCAACTTCACACCTTGTAATACAGGCAAGAACCCTTTCTTTGCCTGATCCATTTTGAACTTCTTCAAAACTTTATCAAGGTATGTGCTTTGTGAAAGTCCAATCAAGCGCCTTGATCTATCTCTATAGATATTGATGCCCAATATATAAGCAGCTTCACCGAGGTCTTTCATTAAAAAATTCTTATTCAAGTATCCTTTTATGCTATTCAGAAATTCAGTATCATTTCCGATCAACAATATGTCATCTACATATAATATCAGACGGAGCTCCCACTCACTTTGTTGTAAATACAGGCTTCTCCAAAAGTCTGTACAAAACCATATGCTTTGATCACACTATCAAAGCATATATTCCAACTCCGAGAGGCTTGCACCAGTCCATAAATGGATCGCTGGAGCTTGCACACTTTGTTAGCACCTTTTGGATCGACAAAACCTTCTGGTTGCATCATATACAACTCTTCTTTAAGGTATCCATTAAGGAATGCAGTTTTGACATCCATTTGCCAAATTTCATAATCATAAAATGCAGCAATTGCTAACATGATTCGAACGGACTTAAGCATCGCTAGGGTGAGAAGGTCTCATCGTAGTCAACTCCTTGAACTTGTCGAAAACCTTTTGCAACAAGTCGAGCTCTGTAGACAGTAACATTACCGTCAGCGTCAGTCTTCTTCTTGAAGATCCATTTATTCTCTATGGCCTGCCGATCATTGGGCAAGTAAACCAAAGTCCATACTTTGTTCTCATACATGGATCCCATCTCAGATTTCATGGCCTCAAGCCATTTTGCGGAATCTGGGCTCATCATCGCTTCCTCATAGCTCGTAGGTTCGTCATGGTCAAGTAACATGACTTCCAGAACAGGATTACTGTGCCACTCTTGTCGTGGAATTGTCACGGCAGATGTCCTTAGTGTGAGGACTTAGTCGCGAGGCCAACGCATCTATGTGGTAGCTTGAGAGGGGTTGAGAGGAATCGAGAGACGCAACACAAGACAAGGGTTTAGACAGCTTCGGGCCCCGGGAAACATCATCCGGTAACAACCCTACATGCTGTTTGAGGCTAGATCTCATTATCATCACGAGGGAGTCGCCGTAAACCGGCTCTCCTCTAGTTGTGTCTAGCCCTAGAGATTGTTTCTTTCTCCTCCCCCTTTGAGGAGCCCTGCCCCTCCTTATATATGTTGAAGGGGCGGGTTACATGTGGAGTCCAACTCGGACTTTAACTTAAACTATTTTGACTTCCCTTCCTGGGCTTCTTAACGTCTGCCGGTTTAACATTGTCTGCCGGTTTACCGTCTGTCTTAGCCATCTGTCTTGACTCTCTGTCTTAACTCTCCGCCGGTTTACCAAGTCCCAGCCGGTTTACAACTCCAGCCGGGTCATACCGTGGGGTATATCCCCGACATTAGCCCCCAGTTTAATTTGGATTTATCCATGTTAAACTGATCTTGATTATCCTTAAGTCCTTGTCACTTCCTTCTTCTATAAAATCCGAGTCAATAGACCAGCTTCATAATCAATTTGCTGACATCGGTTTGTCATAGTGAAATATTGTGAAGAATAACTTCTTTGACTTCAGCTCCCAATGCTTAACAAAAATATTGGCCTTTGAAATACTCATTTGATCTTCAGCCGGTTTAAGAATGTAGAACTGGCCGGTTTGAGAATGTAGAACTGTGTCAGTTTAAGACTTGAACTCGCCGGTTTACAAATATTGATGGCACCAGGTCATAATTGTAGTTAGCATGAAGCTTGAAAATATACCTCTTATATGCCTATCACTTGTAGCCCCCAAGTCTTAAGAAGGTAGCATAGCAACATCTTAAGACTTGCTTCAATATGAATATCACAATCTTGAAGAAATCCAGGTTGTTCATCAATCACTAGTCAGAATTGAGTACTCTACATATGTAGCCCCCAAGTGCCGGGTTGTCATGCTTGCAGCAACCTGGGACTTGAAATTGCCTTATTCTCATAAAAACTTCAACCAGTGTAGCCCCCAAGGGCCGGGTCATTATGCAATAATGAGCAGGGACTTTGTAAATATAATCTTGTAAACTTTGATCATCAGCGTGTAGCCCCCAAGGGCCGGCTCAATAAGATAATATTGAGTTGGGACTTGATATATTCTTTAATGAAAATAACATCATATGATGTAACCCCCATCATGGGGCTTGAACCCACGTCCACAAGGTTGAGAGCTTTGTGCTTTACCAACTGAGCAATGGACCCTTCAATGTAATGGATAAAAAGCTTTGTACCTTGAATAGTTGACAGGAGCAATTGGTAGCCTCCAAGGGCCGGCTCATTATAATGTGATGAGTCGGGTCTTCAATAAGGTGAGCAAACAATGACTTTGCATTAGCCCCCAAGTGTCATGGTGCATGCTTGCAGCGACATGAGACTTGCATATTTGATGTAATCTCAACTTCAATAATGTAGCCCCCAAGTGCCGAGTCGTAAGCCTGTAGCAACTCGGGACTATTCCTTCAATCATATCCATTGATAATATGATAGCCATTACGCTAAAGCGACTTTGAAAACCTTAATCATAATACGGGTTATTGATAACCATAATAAAAATCCAGCCATGTTGGCTATTAAAGATTTGAATAATATACCCAATCATTTATAAGCGCATGATTCCAATGGCGCAATCCAAATATATACTGGCGACTGATAGTCCAAAGCCAGGCCGGGTTAATAAACACCGGATTATAAGTGATTATGCACTGACAACTTGTAGTTGAAAGTCGAGCCAGGTTAAAGAACACCGGGTTAATTTGATGACTGATAGTCATGCCGGGTCGAGAGATGCCGGTTCAACATAAAATTTATCAAAAGAGAAAAATCTTGACAAAGGCAAATAAAAACGTGTAGTCGAGGCTTTTCAAGGGCTGCCAGGCCCAAATTCGAGGCTTTTCATGGGCTGCCAGGCCGCTGAGTTAAACCATTTTGCAAAGCCTTTTAAGATGGGCCTCCAACTAACCAATCGTCGTTTTAACTTTGACAAGTTCAGGGTTTGTATAAGATTGACTTGTCAAACATTCGGCGGGTCATGCCAGGATTACCTGGATAGGAGTGGCTTACTTGATGAAGGCAAGTTAACCCGGGGTTTTAGGTGAATACACCAGGCTTCCAAGCCGTGGCTTGATAGCCAATTACAAGGGTCCTTTCAAACTCCTTGTTGCTTTGCACAAAGAGCCCCCAAGTAACTTTGTGAGCTGTGCTCAATGGGTGTCTATGTTTGAGTTGGTGCTTTTTGCAACACTCTCTTTGACCCCTAACTGATTTCCCTGGTGGCCTTACGCCGATCAAGAGGTGTAGCTATGGTTTGAATACGACCAAGCCCCCAAGTGATCAATAATATGATAAGCCAATAAGGCCGGATACCCATGTTTGAACCGCGCATCATGGCAACAAGTCCTCTTTGGCAACCTTTAACTTTTTGCAAGAGATAAATTCTTCTTGAACCAGGATTTTGAACTGGATATTGAGAGCTTCAAAGCTTTATGGGGGACATCTTTCCCTTGAACCGGATTTTAAACCGGAATCTTCATTTTCAGCCAGAAATTTTCTGACGGCCTTTAAATTAATATAATAGTAGCCTCCGGGATCGGATTATCTTTCCCTTCAACATCCTGGGGCACTTGAATTTGCTGAAACTGGCAAGACTTGCTGAGTCATATCATCGTAGCCCCCGAGTCTTAAGATGACTCAAGGAGTTGTCTTGAGATTCTTCGTATTCGACCATAGCAGAAGGTATGTATCATCGGTGTTGATAACGTAATGTGAATCCACCGAAGGTTGAGGTGACTGCGGCGGGTTATAAATGATCCCGTATGAGCCGTGTCAGCAACTCGGCCAATGGTTCCTTTCAACTGTCGATTTGAAGTTTAACCAAACTTTAGTGGCGGCGACTTGTGCACCTGCCCATTGAGTTATCCAGTGCAGATGGCGGTTGATAGTATATGATAAATTGCCTCCATTTTGTTGAAAGAAAAACTGGGCTACCCAAGCTGTGACTTGGTCATACTCAAAAAACAGCTCGTGCAGACAGGTGCGGCCCGGTATGTTGATGTAGACTAGGCCTCGGGGCGGCGATTTATGCACGTCCATTGATAACAAACAGACATGATCCCAGCAAGCCGATGTGGACCAGTCCACAAGGGTAGCAGCTTGTGTGCATCCATTCACCATGTGATATGTCCCGGATTATCAGCAAGCGGGATATTATCAACCCGTGCTCCGTATCCGTGGCATAAACCACATTTGTAATGAATAATGGCCCTGTATATAAAGTATAGAAATCAAAGTAATTTGTCCTTTAATAGAAATAATATATGTTAGTAAAATAAATTTGGATGGATATCACCTTTTTAAGCTCCGGGTTAATCTCTTCATCAAAATCTAAATTCGTTGCGTTCCTGAAGCCCCTGAAGCAGGGCCGGCCGGTTTGTCTCACGGTAGTATAAGAAGCCTAGTGAACAAAGGACCGGCTCAAGGCATGACGGGTTGACGAAGCAAGGCCCGGGCCGCTCGGTCGGGTTATCCGAGCGCCGCAGCACACGACCACGAGCAGAGGGGTAACAGCTCGGCCACGGCAGCAGCATCTCAGAGCTTGTTGAAACGGCAACGGAGAAGGCGGCATGCGTGACTCGGAATCCAAGGCAGAGGAGCAGGAGCCAGCCCTCAGAGCAACGCCGCGGTGCAGCCAAGCTGGAAGTAGGACAGGCAGAACCCGGCGGGGCCGGGCCGCAAGCGCCTGAGGCCGGGCGACTGCCGAAAGCAGGCTACAAACCAGGCGGAGGGGCGCGGCGGCTCGGGTGTGAAGCACGCTCATCACAGTGTAGAAGCTGGGCAACGGTAACGGTGGTTCACGACTCGGAAGTGTTGGCCTCCCCCACGGCAGATGGTGGAGATGAGCAGAGGGGTGTTGGCTTCGACACGGGACTGAACTTCAAAATCGGCGCCTTAGCACGGGCGGACTGGTGCGCAGAGCGGCTCAACATAGGCCTTATGGCGGCTTGGCGATGCCGCGTGCGGAGGCAGCAGCTCGCAGCAGGAACTGTGGCTCGTGACCGCAAAGGAGATTCAAGGGTGAGGCGAGCGTCACGAAGGTGAGGTGGCGGCTCGGCGGAGGCCAAGCGAGGGCCAGTGCGAGCTAGACATGGACGGCGCCACAGCGGATTTTGGTGAGCAGAAGCATGTCGACTAGTGGCTCGAGGTCGAGTGGCTTAATCCGGCTGTGAACAAGGCGACAACAATCTGATATGGCAACTTGGCGACACAATAGACTCAGAACGCAATCCGGCCATGGCAGAAGACACGGTGACAGAGGCGCTGGTAGGCGGCGACTCAACGAACCACGATGGCTTGAGGTAGATGCGGCCGGAGGAACATTGCAATGGCCGGACTGGCGCAGCAGAAAACCGAGCGCGGAGGCCGGCAAGGGCGGCTTAACGCCGTAGGAGCGATGTCAATGCAGGGCGGTTCAGCAGAAACAGAGGCCGCGTGCTTGGCGGTTTGACCGGGGCGGTTCAGCGGCGCACAGCCGAGGCAGGGCGGTGGTGGAGATTGTGCAGGGTTGATTTAGAAGTGACTCGGCGCGCGTTTCTATAGCGAGACAGAGATAGGTCAGCCCGGAGCGGAGACTTGACAAGGCGGTGGCCCGGCAACTCGCGGGAGCAGCCCAGGTAGGCCACGGCGGGCACTCGAAAAGGAACAACAGTTTTGGCAATTTGACGCCGCCAAGGGCCATGGCGGCGACGCTGCTATGGTTGTAGTTGAAGCGGCGACTCGGCCACCGCGGCCCAAAAGGCAAGACGCGACCAGCGGCGGAGGCAATACAGGTAGCGGTCGAAAACAGGGAGCGGTCAGGGCAAGGCCGCAGACGTCGAGGTCTTCGAGGAGACCCCCGATTGAAGAGAAGCACCGTGGCCACTGCTAGCCTGGCGCAGACGGTTTGAGGTGCGGAGACGGCCGGGCGGAGTCGACTCAACTGCAAGAGGAAGGCCGGTTTGCAGGTGCTCGAAGGCGGACTGTATTGGGCGCGGCACGGTTCAGATAGCAGCATGCGGCGACTTGAAGGCTCCAGGCGGAACGGCGGCTCATCGCCAGGATGCTAGTAACCCGGAGTGAACAGAAATAGCGCCCGGCAGAACCAATCCAGCCACTCCTCGAGGGTGAGTCAAAACAGAGCGTCAACTCATGGGCGGGGTACCAGCAATCCGGAGCGAACAGGGCGGACTCGGAAACTTCTCACAAGCGGCGACTTGGCGACAGTAGTAAACCACGGTAGAGGCGAGGCGAGTTAGACAGGCGGACTTGCCTCTTCTTCGGGTTACACCTCGGTGACTCAGATTTAGGGCGCAGGCGACTCGGGATGAGTCGAGGCAGGCTGACTTGGAGTCAGCTTAGTGATGTGGTGATCAGTGACACTTGGCGTTAAAAACGGGGCGACCTGGCGCGGCGGGTTGGTGAGCCGCGTTCGGTTTAACAGTTTGAGTATTTCACGACCCACTTGAAGAAACAGAGGGATTTTGCGGGCGATGCGAAGCACGCGTGACCCGGCCAGTCCAAGGCAGAGACGGTACAGAGAGGAGCACGAAAAATGTCGTTGGCTGATGGCTGGTTTCTCGGAGTTGGCGACTCGGAAAGGCCAGCGTCCCGCAGACAAGGCCATAGCAGCAGAAGATATCATGGCGGTTCAACAGAAGGTGACCCAGACGCAGAATCGAAGGTGGAGGAAGTTTGTAACTGATTTTTCCATCCTGCTCCGTGTATCTTGATGTATAACACCTTTGTACTATTTATCGGTTTGATAGATATAGAAGCAGCATGATCCTGACGTGGCTTCGGGACTTGATCCATCGCAAATAAACAACCGATGTCTTGGCTGTAGTAAAAAATACTCTTGTTGACCTCGGCGATTTGTCCCCCGTATCAACTGATTTCGGCGAGACTCCGACCTGCAGCGTCAATGCAAACTAACCCGGCCTCGACGGATCATCTCATCGTGTGTGCTAGCGCATAAACGCAACTTTAATTTTCTCTTGATGTCACTTTGATTGCTCGTCGATGACGTTATCTTGTGCGCCGGTCCTTTTCCATCCGGCACTTCGCGAATTTTTTGATCCCTAAAGAAATCCCTCCAAGAACTCAACACCGCCGTGCACGGGCCCCACGGTGGGCACCAACTGTCGTGGAATTGTCACGGCAGTTGTCCTTAGTGTGAGGACTTAGTCGCGAGGCCAACGCATCTATGTGGTAGCTTGAGAGGGGTTGAGCGGAATCGAGAGACGCAACACAAGACAAGGGTTTAGACAGCTTCGGGCCCCGGGAAACATCAGCCGGTAACAACCCTACATGCTGTTTGAGGCTAGATCTCATTATCATCACGAGGGAGTCGGCGTAAACCGGCTCTCCTCTAGTTGTGTCTAGCCCTAGAGATTGTTTCTTTCTCCTCCCCCTTTGAGGAGCCCTGCCCCTCCTTATATATGTTGAAGGGGCGGGTTACATGTGGACTCCAACTCGGACTTTAACTTAAACTATTTTGACTTCCCTTCCTGGGCTTCTTAACGTCTGCCAGTTTAACATTGTCTGCCGGTTTAACACCAGCCGGTTTACCGTCTGTCTTAGCCATCTGTCTTGACTCTCTGTCTTAACTCTCCGCCGGTTTACCATCCGTTGGTTTACCAAGTCCCAGCCGGTTTACAACTCCAGTCGGGTCATACCGCGGGGTATATCCCCGACAACTCTGGTGCGGATCTTACTCTAGTTGACCTACAAGGTTCGATAGTAACTTGATCAGAAGTTTCATGATCATCATCATTAGCTTCCTCACTTACTGGTGTAGGCATCACTGGAACTGATTTCAGTGATGAACTACTTTCCTATAAGGGAGAAGGTACAATTACCTCGTCAAGTTCTACTTTCCTCCCACTCACTTCTTTCAAGAGAAACTCCTTCTCTAGAAAGGATCCATTCTTAGCAACAAATATCTTGCCTTCAGATCTGTGATAGAAGGTGTACCCAACAGTCTCCTTTGGGTATCCTATGAAGACACATTTCTCCGATTTGGGTTCGAGCTTATCAGGTTGAAACTTTTTCACATAAGCATCGCAGCCCCAAACTTTAAGAAACGACAACTTGGGTTTCTTGCCAAACCACAGTTCATAAGGTGTCGTCTCGACGGATTTAGATGGTGCCCTATTTAACGTGAATGCAGCTGTCTCTAAAGCGCAACCCCAAAACGATAGCGGTAAATCAGTGAGAGACATCATAGATTGCACCATATCTAGTAAAGTACGATTACGACGTTCGGACACACCATTATGATGTGGTGTTCCAGGTCGCGTGAGTTGTGAAACTATTTCGCATTGTTTCAAATGAAGTCCAAACTCATAACTCAAATATTCACCTCCACGATCAGATCATAGAAACTTGATTTTCTTGTTACGATGATTTTCCACGTCACTCTGAAATTCTTTGAACTTTTCAAATATTTCAGACTTATGTTTCATCAAGTAGATATACCCATATCTGCTCAAATCATCTATGAAGGTTAGAAAATAACGATATTTGCCACGAGCTTCAATGTTCATTGGACCACATACATCAGTATGTATGATTTCCAATAACTCTATTGCTCGCTCCATTGTTCCGGAGAACGGAGTTTTAGACATCTTGCCCATGAGGCATGGTTCGCATGTACCAAGTGATTCATAATCAAGTTATTCCAGAAGTCCATCAGAATGGAGTTTCTTCATGCGCTTTACACCAATATGACCTAAACGACAGTGCCACAAATAAGTTGCACTATCACTATCAACTCTGCATCTTTTGGCTTCAATACTATGAACATGTGTATCACTACTATCAAGATTTAGTAAAAATAGACCACTCATCAAGGGTGCATGACCATAAAAGATATTACTCATATAAATAGAACAACCATTATTCTCTGATTTAAATGAATAATTGTCTCGCATTAAACAAGATATAGATATAATGTTCATGCTCAACGCTGGCACCAAATAACAATTATTCAGGTCTAAAACTAATCCCGAAGGTAGATGTAGAGGTAGTGTGCCCGCGATGATCACATCGACTTTGGAAACATTTCCCATCGTCACCTCGTCCTTAGCTAATGTTCGCTTAATCCGTAGCCCCTGTTTCGAGTTGCAAATGTTAGCAATTGAACCAGTTGAAAGGATCGATATGGTTGACTAGAGGGGGTGAATAAGCAACTAACAATTTTTAGCTTTTCTTTAACAATTTAAACTTTGCATCAAAGTAGGTTGTCTAGATATGCAACTAGGTGAGCAACCTATATGATGCAACAAGGATAGGAACGCAAGCAAGCAAGATATATGAAACAAATAAGCTTGCACAAGTAAAGGCACGAGATAACCAAGAGTGGAGACGGTGGAGACGAGGATGTGTTGCCAAAGTTCCTTCCCTTTGAGAGGAAGTACGTCTCCGTTGGAGCGGTGTGGAGGCACAATGCTCCCCAAGAAGCCACTAGGGCCACCGTATTCTCCTCGCGCCCTCACACAATGCGAGATGCTGTGATTCCACTATTGGTGCCCTTGGAGGCGGCGACCGAGCCTTTACAAACTAGGTTGGGGCAATCTCCACAACTCAATTGGAGGCTCCCAACGACACCACGAAGCTTCACCACAATGCACTATGGCTTCGCGGTGACCTCAACCGTCTAGGATGCTCAAACACCCAAGAGTAACAAGATCCGCAAGGGATTAGTGGGGGGAATCAAATATCTCTTGGTGGAAGTGTAGATCGAGGCCTTCTCAACCACTCCCGAGCAAATCAACAAGTTTGGTCGGCTAGGGAGGGAGATCGGGCAAAAATGGAGCTTAGAGCAATAATGGAGCTTGGGGTGGAAGAGGTAAGTCAACGGGGAAGAAGGGGACCCCTTATATAGTGTGGGAAAAGGATCCAACCGTTACCCACCAACCAGCTCGCGGCCAGTGGTACAACCACGCCTGGCCAGCGGTACTACCGCAAGGCCGCGCGGTACTACTGCTTGCAACCAAGCGGTACTTCGGAAGCGTGTGGGCCTTGGGTTGGTGATGGCTTCGCTTGAGTGGAGCTTTGTCCTTCTCCTTCGGCCACAAGGGGTTCCTCAACGGGTAGGATAAAGCCAACACCCATTCTTCTTATGGCTTGGGGAGGAATTTCATCACCTACATCACAAGTGCCACTTTGCTCCACTTGGGAGCCGTTATTCTCATCAAACTCCACGTTACACGTCTCCTCAATAAGTCCCGTGAATTTATTGAGGACACGGTAAGCATGAGAGTTTGTAGCATAACCAACAAATATGCCCTCATAAGCTCTAGCCTCAAATTTAGACAACCGAACACCTTTCTTGAGAATGAAACACTTACACCCGAACACCCGGAAGTACTTGAGGTTGGGCTTGTTACCGGTGAGTATCTCATATGGAGTCTTGTTCAAGCCCTTGCGGAGGTAGAGCCGATTGGATGCATGACACGCGGTGTTGATGGCTTCGGCCCAAAAGTTGTACGGAGACTTGAACTCCGCCATCATGGTCCTTGCCGCATCCATCAACGTCTGGTTCTTCCTCTCTGCAACACCGTTTGTTGAGGGGTGTAAGGTACGGAATATTGATGCTTGATCCCCTCATCACTAAGAAACTCATCCAAGGTGTAGTTCTTGAATTCGGTGCCGTTGTCACTTCTTATTGTCAAGATCTTTGCATTGTATTGACGTTGTGCTTCATTTGCAAAGTCAATGACGGTTTGTTAGGTCTCGCTCTTCCTCTTGAAGAAATACACCCACGTGTACCTTGAGTAGTCATCCACAATCACCAAGCAATACTTCCTACCTCCAAGACTATCGAAGGATGGAGGCCCAAAGAGATCCATGTGAAGGAGCTCCAAAGGCCTCTTTGAATAAATGATAGTCGTGGGAGGGTGAGCCTTCTCATGTAGCTTTCCTTTGATACACGCACTACAAGCACGATCTTTAGCAAAACTAACATTCGTTAGTCCACGGACATGGTCCCCCTTGAGGAGACTTTGCAAGGATCTCATATTGACGTGGGCTAAACGACGATGCCAAAGCCATCCCACATCAACTTTAGCCATTAGGCATGTCGCGGTCTTAATGGGTCGCTCCAAAAAGTTAATCACATATAGACCGTTCTCGACATGCCCAACAAAGGCTACTTTAAGAGTCTTGCTCCACAAGAGGGCCACGGTATCGATATCAAAGAAAGTGGCAAAGCCCATGATTGCAAGTTGACGAACGGAAAGTAAATTGTATGCAAGGGACTCAACGAGCATGACCTTCTCGATCGTGAGATCATGAGAGATGACCACCTTGCCAAGTCCCAATACCTTAGAAGATGAGGCGTCATCCCACTCGACATTGGTGGGCATAGATGGAACATTGTGCACGTCCACCACCAAGTCCTTACTTCCGGTCATATGATTTGTAGCTCCACTATCGAGCAACCATGATCCCCCACCGGAAGCAAACACCTACAAGAGATCAATGCTTGGTTTTAGGTACCCATTTTGTAATGGGTCCTTTGATGTTAGTAACAATGGTCTTTGGGACCCAAATAGACCATTCAATGTATTCATGAAGAGAACCAACAAATTTGGCATAAACATGCCCATCACTAGCACGACATAACACATAAGACGGATTAAAATCGCCGGCTTTGATGGGAGCGGTGGCATTGCCCTTCTTGACATTGCCGCCCTTTGCAATGTTCTTCTTCTTCTCCTCGGAGGCACTCTCTCCCTCCTTCACAAAGGTTTGCATGAGAGGAGGAGGTCGTTTGGTCTTGTCATTCTTCTTCTTGTTCTTGGAGTCGGGCACGTACCCAACCCCTTCCTTGGCTACAACTCCCTTTTGGTTGATCAAGAGATCGTTGAGGTTCTTCTTGCCTTGTATGCAAGTCGCAAGACCTCTCTCAAGTTGCCCCTTTAGCTTAGCGTTCTCCTCAACGATATGCACATGCTCACAACACGGGTTAGTAGCATTTGCATTATCAATTAACATCATACGAGGGAAAGTGGCTTTTTCCTTGGTTAGCTTTACTTGAAGTTGATCATGCGACTCTTTGAGGCTAGCATGAGCACCCTTCAAGACCTTGTGAGCCTTGTCAAGTAGATCAAACTCCTATTTGAGTCTAGCAAAATCAACCTCAAGTTCGGCCTTCTTGGAGTTTAGCACATGAGAAACAATGAGGACATGATCATAATCTTTCTTTAACTTAGCATGATCAACGTTGTGTGACTCCTCAAGAGCCAAACGAAGACCACACTCTTCCTCAAGAGCATTGGAAAGATCCGAAATCTCATCGGCATAGTCACGACTATGCCCTTCCATCTTAGTGATGGTGTTTTCGTGAGCCTTGATCATGTCATTGGCTTCACCAAGTTGTTCAAAGAGAGCAACAAAGTACTTCTTGGATTTTCCCTTGAGTTTGCCCATAAAGGCCTCAAACTCATTAGCCTCCACATTATCCTTCTCAAGTTCATTAATGCTATCCGTCGGAGAAGGATGATTAATGATGGTAGTTTTGATGTTGGGGGTTACCTTATTGGTGGCTTTAGCCATGAGGCACTTGGCGGTGATGCTCTCATTGGGTGAGTCGAAGAGAGACACCCGTGGAGTCGTCACAATGGCAACGGAGGCCATGGCAACCGACTCATCACTTTCATCATCGTCATCATCTTCATTGTACTCTTATTGTACCACCAATGCCTTGGGAGGAGTCTTCTTGGTGAAGTTGCTCTTGTTGGGGAACGACTTGGCCTTGTCCTTTCGGATGAGCTTGCCACCATTGTCTTCCCTCTTCTCATACGGGCATTCCGCAACAAAATGACTCACGTTGCCACAATTGTAGCAAGTCCTTACACGTTGCTTACTCTTCGTGCCACTTGAGTTGTTTTTGCTAAAGGTTGGCCTCGAGTTTTTCTTGCTCCAAAATTGCCTTGAAGCAAGTGCCATGTGTTCATGATACGCATACTTCGTATCTTCGGGGTTGCTCTCCTCTTCTTCCTCTTCTTCTTCTTCAACGGTGAGCTTGGCCTTCAATGCAAGGTTAGGCTTCTTTGCCCTTTGATAACGAAGCACCGCATTGTCGGCGGTCTTGTCCAAAATGTTCATGGCCACAAACTCATCCAACACTTCGCTTGAGGTCAAAGTGTGGAAGTCCGGTCTTTGACGAATGACGGAGGACATGGCCTTGTGATAGGGCATCATTGCCTTGAGGAATTTGCGCTTGATCCAATTGTCATCCGTGTCCTTGCTCCCGTGATCTCGTAGTGAGACCACGAGTTTGGTTACTCTTCGATAAAGCTCATGAGGTTCTTCATCTTCTTTCATTGCAAACTCATCGGCCTCATCTTGTACCACTTCATAGTTGGAGCGTTGAATGCTTGCGCTTCCCCGGTAGAGAGAGACAACACACTGCCATGCATCTTTGGCCAAGGCGAAGGGACGAAGATGAGGTAGGTCTTCGGGTGGAATTGCATCTTGAATGATGAAGAGAGCATTCTAATTGAATTGATTATCCGCGGCTTGCTTGGATCATGCGGATAGAAACCTTCTTCAATGATTCTCCAAAGGTTAGTGTTCACATGATTTAAATGACGTTTAAAGCGGTAAACCCAAGAATCAAAGTCCTCATTTTTCACAATCTTAGGGGGAGGACCGGCATGATTCAAATGAGTGGAAGGAACTGGTCCACCATAAACAAGTGGTGGTTCCACATGGGCAAAGATGCCGGTGCCATTCTTACCACTAGAAGAAGGAGCCTTTTCACTACTAGCTTCCCCCTTGTCGGGGATAGCATCCGTCACCTTGTCGGCGGGGTCACCCACTTTCAACGGTGCGGTGGATAGTTTAAGCCCCTCAAGAAATTTAGTAAACATGCTTTCAACTTCGGTCGTCATGAAGGTTTTCAATGTCTCCAAGGCCACATTGAACTCCTCACGAGAGACCGAGGTTCCCCCATCGCCTGTAGACGAGGTCGGATTCACACCGGAGTGTTACTCCACACCGTCTACGGTATCAACCATACTCTTTGGATGGTAAAGTCCTTAATAAAGAGACGAGGCTCTGATACCAATTGAAAGGATCGATATGGTTTATTAGAGGGGGGGTGAATAGGCAACTAACAATTTTTAGCTTTTATTTAACAATTTAAACTTTGCATCAAAGTAGGTTGTCTAGATATGCAACTAGGTGAGCAACCTATATGATGCAACAAGGATAGGAACGCAAGCAAGCAAGATATATGAAACAAATAAGCTTGCACAAGTAAAGGCACGAGATAACCAAGAGTGGAGACGGTGGAGACGAGGATGTGTTGCCGAAGTTCCTTCCCTTTGAGAGGAAGTACGTCTCCGTTGGAGCGGTGTGGAGGCACAATGCTCCCCAAGAAGCCACTAGGGCCACCGTATTCTCCTCACGCCCTCACACAATGCGAGATGCCGTGATTCCACTATTGGTGCCCTTGGAGGCGGCGACCGAGCCTTTACAAACTAGGTTGGGGCAATCTCCACAACTCAATTGGAGGCTCCCAACGACACCACGAAGCTTCACCACAATGGACTATGGCTTCGCGGTGACCTCAACCGTCTAGGATGCTCAAACACCCAAGAGTAACAAGATCCGCAAGGGATTAGTGGGGGGAATCAAATATCTCTTGGTGGAAGTGTAGATCGAGGCCTTCTCAACCACTCCCGAGCAAATCAACAAGTTTGGTCGGCTAGGGAGGGAGATCGGGCGAAAATGGAGCTTAGAGCAATAATGGAGCTTGGGGGTGGAAGAGGTAAGTCAACGGGGAAGAAGGGGACCCCTTATATAGTGTGGGAAAAGGATCCAACCGTTACCCACCAACCAGCTCGCGGCCAGCGGTACTACCGCAAGGCCGCACGGTACTACTGCTTGCAACCAAGCGGTACTACCGCACGGCCGTGCGGTACTACCATACCGACCCACGGTACTGCCACAACCCCAGCAACAGAAAAGATAAACAGACACGCAGGAGCTGGGGGCGGTACTTCCGCATGCGCGGTACTACTGCGCCCCCATGCGGTACTATCGCAAGGCAAACACCCCAGCCAGGGGGAAGGGAACTTCCGTGCCTACTTCCGCAAAGAAACGGAAGTAGCAAAAACCCGGCACAGTAGTACTGCCGAGGGGCGGTACTACTGCCTGACTGCATAGCGCGGTACTACCGCTCGGCGAAAGCGATACTACCGCGGTAGGTGCGGATGTAAAAAATTACATCCACCCCTACTACCGCAAAGGGGCGGCACTAGCCTGGTGGGCAGCGGCAGTGCGGCTCCAGGGAAGCGGTACTACCGTGGGCACTTGCGGTACTACCGCGCCACCGCGCGGTACTACCGCGGATGCCTACGGTACTACCGTTTTCCTGGGAGCAATACTACCGCGACCAACCACAACAGCCAGACAAGGGAGGCAAGAAAACGGAGGAAGCTCCAAGGAAAAAGGAGAGGACAAGAAGGAGACGTGTACGTGATGATTCCACCCAAACCTTTCCAACGCGGACCCCCTCTTAATAGTACGGCTTTCCTATGACTCGAATCCACCAAAAAGAAACATAGAAAAGACGCCGTCTTCATCAGTCTTCGAGGGGCACCCAATCGTCTTGTGCCTAGCAATGAAGTGTCTGGAATACTCAAGGCACACGATTAGTCCGCAAATGCGTTGTCATCAATCACCAAAACACTTAGGGATAAATATGCCCTTACACCAATATCAAATACCCAGGCACTACTGCGAGCATTAGTAAGGTACACATCAATAACATGTATATCAAATATGCCTTTCACTTTGCCATCCTTCTTCTCCGCCAAATACTTGGGGCAGTTCCACTTGCAGTGACCAGTTCATTTGCAGTAGAAGCACTCAGTCTCAGGCTTAGGTCCAGACTTGGGTTTGTTCACTTGGGCAGCAAGCATTGTTCACTTGGGCAGCAACGGGCTTGCTGTTCTTTTTGAAGTTCCCCTTCTTCCCTTTACCCTTTTTCTTGAAACTGGTGGTCTTATTGACCATCAACACTTGATGCTCCTTCTTGATTTCTACCTCTGCAACCTTTAGCATTGTGAAGAGATCATGAATCGTCTTATCCATCCCTTGCATATTATAGTTCATCACGAAGCTCTTGTAGCTTGGTGGCAGTGATTGAAGAACTCTGTCAATGACACTATCATCAGGAAGATTAACTCCTAGCTGAGTCAAGTGGTTGTGGTACCACAACCCAGACATTCTGAGTATATGCTCGCTGACAGAACTATTCTCCTCCATCTTGCAGTTGTAGAACTTATTGGAGACTTCATATCTCTCAATCCGGGCGTTTGCTTGAAATATTAACTTCAACTCCGGAAACATCTCATATGCTCCATGACGTTCAAAACGTCGTTGAAGTCCCGGTTCTAAGCCGTAAAGCATGGCACGCTGAACTATCGAGTAGTCATCAGCTTTGCTTTGCCAGGTGTTCATAACATCTGGCGTTGCTCCTGCAGCGAGTTTGTCACCTAGCGGTGCTTCCAGGTCATAATTCTTCTGTGCAACAATGAGGATAATCCTCAAGTTATGGACCTAGTCCGTGTAGTTGCTACCATCATCTTTCAACTTAGTTTTCTCTAGGAACACATTAAAATTCAACGGAACAATAGCACAGGCCATCTATCTACAACAACATAGACATGCAAAATACTATCAGGTACTAAGTTCATGATAAATTAAAGTTCAATTAATCAAATTACTTAAGAACTCCCACTTATATAGACATCTCTCTAATCATCTAAGTGATCACGTGATCCATATCAACTAAACCATGTCCGATCATCACGTGAGATGGAGTAGTTTTCAATGGTGAACATCACTATGTTGATCATATCTACTATATGATTCACGCTCGACCTTTCAGCGTCCAGTGTACCGAGGCCATATCTGCATATGCTAGGCTCGTCAAGTTTAACCCGAGTATTCCGCGTGTGCAAAACTGGCTTGCACCCGTTGTATGTGAACGTAGAGCTTATCACACCCGATCATCACGTGGTGTCTCGGCACGACGAACTGTAGCAACGGTGCATACTCAGGGAGAACACTTATACCTTGAAATTTAGTGAGAGATCATCTTATAATGCTACCGCCGAACTAAGCAAAATAAGATGCATAAAGGATAAACATCACATTCAATCAATATAAGTGATATGATATGGCCATCATCATCTTGTGCCTTTGATCTCCATCTCCAAAGCACCGTCATGATCACCATCGTCACCGGCTTGACACCTTGATCTCTATCGAAGCATCGTTGTCGTCTCACCAACTATTGCTTCTACGACTATCGCTACCACTTAGTGATAAGGTAAAGCAATTATATGACAATTGCATTTCATACAATAAAGCGACAACCATATGGCTCCTGCCAGTTGCCGATAACTGTGTTACAAAACATGATCATCTCATACAATAAAATTTAGCATCATGTCTTGACCATATCACATCACAACATGCCCTGCAAAAACAAGTTAGACATCCTCTACTTTGTTGTTGCAAGTTTTACGTGGCTGCTACGGGCCGAGCAAGAACAGTTCTTACCTACGCATCAAAAACCACGACGCGGTATAGTGATTGCTTTTTGATCTTCAGAAAGAACCTTGTTCATTGAATCTGATTCAACTAAAGCTGGAGAAACAGACACCCACTAGCCACCTGTGTGCGAAGCACGTCGGTAGAACTAGTCTCGCGTAAGCGTACGCGTAATGTCGGTCTGGGCTGCTTCATCCAACAATGCCACTGAATCAAGAATCAACTAGTGGCGGCAAGCAATATGTATATACCCACGCCCAGAACTCCTTTGTGTTCTACTCGTGCATATAACATCTCCGCATAAACATGGCTCGGATGCCACTGTTGGGGAACACAATAATTTCAAAAAAATTCCTACGCACACGCAAGATCATGGTGATGCAGAGCAACGAGAGGGGAGCATTAGGACAACGCGGTTGATGTAGTCGTACGTCTTCATGATCGACTGATCTAGTACCGAAGATACGGCACCTCCGCGATCTGCACACGTTCAGCTCGGTGACGTCCCACGAACTCACGATCCAGTAAAGCTCCGAGGAAGAGCTTCGTCAGCACGACGGCGTGATGACGGTGATGATGTTGCTACCGGAACAGGGCTTCGCCTAAGCACCGCTATGATATTACCGAGGTCGATTGTGGTGGAGGGGGGCACCGCACACGGCTAAAGATCAATGATCAACTTATGTGTATATGGGGTGCCCCCTCCCCCGTATATAAAGGAGTGGAGGAGGGGGAGGGGGTGACCTCTCTAGGCATTCCCCAAGGGAGTCCTACTCCCACCGGGAGTAGGATTCCCCCTTCCCTTTGTTGGTTCTAGGAGAGAAGGAAGGAGGAGGAAGAAGGAAGAAAAAGGGGAGGCCCTCCCAATTCGGATTGGGCTTGGGGGGGTGCCCCCTCCTTTGCTTCTTTTCCCTCTCTTCCACTAAGGCCCAATAAGGCCCATATACCTCCTGGGGGTTCCGGTAACCTCCCGGTGCACCGGTATACTCCCGATTTCACCCGGAACCATTCCGATGTCCAAACATAGGCTTCCAATATATCGATCTTTACGTCTCGACCATTTTGAGACTCATCGTCATGTCCTTGATCAAATCCGGGACTCCGAACTACCTTCGGTACATCAAAACACATAAACTCGTAATACCGATCGTCACCGAACATTAAGCGTGCGGACCCTACGGGTTCGAGAACTATGTAGACATGGCCAAGACATGTCTCTGGTCAATAACCAATAGCGGAACCTGGATGCTCATATTGGTTCCTACATATTCGACGAAGATCTTTATCGGTCAAACCGCATAACGATATACGTTGTTCCCTTTGTCATCGGTATGTTACTTGTCCGAGATTCGATCGTCGGTATCTCAATACCTAGTTCAAACTCATTACCGGCAAGTCTCTTTTACTCGTTCCGTAATGCTACATCCCGTAACTAACTCATTAGCTACATTGCTTGCAAGGCTTATAGTGATGTACATTACCGAGAGGGCCCATAGATACCTCTCCGACAATCGGAGTGACAAATCCTAATCTTGATCCATGCCAACTCAACAAATACCATCGGAGACACCTGTAGAGCACCTTTATAATCACCCAGTTACGTTGTGACGTTTGGTAGCACACAAAGTGTTCCTCCGGTATTCGGGAGTTGCATGATCTCATAGTCATAGGAACATGTATAGTTATGGAGAAAGCAATAGCAACAAACTAAACGATCATCGTGCTAAGCTAACGGATGGGTCAAGTCAATCACATCATTCTCTAATGACGTGATCCCATTAATCAAATGACAACTCATGTCTATGGTTAGGAAACATAACCATCATTGATTCAACGAGCTAGTCAAGTAGAGGCAAACTAGTGACACTCTGTTTGTCTATGTATTCACACATGTACTAAGTTTCCGGTTAATATAATTCTAGCATGAATAATAAACATTTATTATGATATAAGGAAATATAAATAACAACTTTATTATTACCTCTAGGGCATATTTCCTTCACTAGTTGTGGCCTTGGGCCATGCTGACAACCTAGAGTTGGGCACTGGTCTACCCCGCCGTTGCTGTCGTTCCTGCTGAGTGTGGTCTCGCGGCGTCGGGCCTGCGAGGCTTCAGATTAATGGCGGCGGTCCTAGGGTTCCACTCACGTCAAGACGAAGATCTGCCTGACACCTGTCCTCCTGATCTGGCTGGAGTGTCGGGTTTCGGAAGGCTCCGCTAGCGAACTCCCATGGGCGCGTTATGCATGGAGATTGCTGGATCGGGTGGGATTCGATCGTGTCCATTGGTCCTCCGTTAAGGAGGGAGCGGCGCGAAGCTTTGCTATCTGTTGCCATCCGGAGCTATGTTTTGCTCCATGGTGAAGTAAGAGGCGGAGAATGTCATGGAAGCCGAGGTTGGAGGACTAGTAATGGTGATTGGAGCCTACGACATTGATGAACTTGCTTGGAGTTTCGGGATTCGTAGCAGCGACATGTAAGTGGGGGCGACAACACATGTGAAGTTCAAGGTCTTACCTTTCAGAGTGAAAATCCAAGGCCTAGCCTTAATTGGTTGTGCCTGGGAATGGCCTTATTGAAGGCAGTGTTTTGAGAGCGGAGATTATCTTCAGGGTGAAAACCCAAGATTTACGATCGGACGACGACGGTGCTGGTGCACTGTTTCCTCCTTGGAGGCGTTGCTTTTGGAGAACTTGGATATCAGGTGTTGTCTTGGTGATGGTTGTGCTGCTGCATGGACTACAACTCTGTAGCGGGACTTTTCTTTTTAGCTTCTTCTTCTTTTTGGTTGTGTGCATCCGTCATGCCATTAGGGCATTGCGTTGTTGTGGAGGTTGGGTGTAATTGATATCTTCACGATATTAATATATACTTTTTATTAAAAAATGCATTTCTTTTAGACTTTATTATTGTGCTTTTGTGTATTTTGCTTGATGGGATAACGAGCGTGTTCTTCATGGTGAATTCACTATGGCACATTACGATTATATATATATATAAAAATGTTGATTTTTTTCCCATTACAACGCACGGTCATATGCTGGTTTATTATTCCCTTTTGTATTCTGTGTTGAATTTTGATCTTCAATTTAACTAACAAAATGTTAACGTATGTCTAAAAAACAATACAATTAGAAACTATGTTTAAATACGAATTAAGGATATAATTTTTTGACATACATTAATATTTTACTAATTAAATCTCTAGTTAAAATTTGCACAAAATACAAAGGGACTTATAAACCAGGAGTCCAGGACGGAGGTACTATGTAAAAAAGTAAGGGCCCGCGAATCAACCTGTGGTTGAGTTGGTTAGGTGGACAGTGGTATCCCCAACCCATCAGGGTTCAAATCCTGATGCTCGCATTATTCCTGAATATACTTCAGGATTTCCGACGATGCGCTTTCAGTGGGAGGAGACGTTCCCGTCGACGACGAGGCGCCTACGATGACTTCGTAAATCTCAAGATAATATGCCGGCTCAGTCTCTCAGAGGTGCTCATAGGGGTAGGGTGTGGTGTGTGTGTTCATAGGGGTGAGTGTATGCGCGTGTATATGAGCGCTTGTGTCTGTATTGATGCTTAAAAAAAAGTAAGGGCCCACTCGGCAGGCTCCGGGACCATCTACGACCGCCTTTGGGTCGAGTACTCGAGTCCAACCCGAACACGGCACGGCGACGACACACCAGACCACACACCGTCCCGTAAACAAAAAGACGAAAAATAGCCTGCCCTTCCTCTCTTCTCCTCCTCCCCAAAATTCCCCTCTCCTTCTCTCGCTCCCGTCGCGACGGCGACGACGACGACGATCAGGTATCAATCCCCCCCCCCCCCCCCCCCCCCCCCCCCCCGCTCGATTCGCGCAGATTATTCCTCATCGCCCCCAGGATTGCGAGTTTTCCAGCTCCGGAGCACTAGGTTTTGACTAGAACCCGCCTCCCTGGCCGTCGGTTGTTGGGGTTAAGGGAGATCCGGGAAGAGGTCCTCTGTTGCCGCCGGCGGATTTGGGCGCAGGGATTTATTTTCTTGATTTGTTTTAGCTGGGCGGGTAGTTAGGGCTGGGTCAGGTTTCCTTTACCACTCGGGCTCGCTATTTTGCATTATTTTTGTGCTGTATTGTCCTCAGATGATTGATTCCGTTGGTAATTGCAGCGCTTATAGTTCGTTGCAGGTGATGGTACTGATGTTCAATTGATGAATGATGACTGTTCCGATGGATAGTACTGCTGTTCCGCCATCGCGGGACCTCGTGCAGCGCCTCCTTAAGAAGGTGAACTCTCCTTGCATACCTGACATCTAGCTATTTCACACTAGGTTGCTTGTTGGGCTGTGTTCCATGTGGCTTGCTGTACCTTGCCTTGTATGTGATTGGTGTATTTTCTTGCTTTGCCTTCTTGGATAGGCCAATTTGTGTGAATTGTTTATTATGAATGATTTTTCAACCACTAACCGTTGATTGTTACCAAGAAAAAATAAAATACTCTGACAATCCGAGTTAATCATTTCCCTGAATGTTTGCAAGTTTGAGGGGGAAGAACAACGTTAATTAGTTTCCATCTTCTTTGTTGAGTTTTGGGGTTTCCTGTTTGATAAATTGATCAGTAGTAAAATTATTTCATGCGTGACCTTTGGATATAAATGATGATGAAGTGGTGTTACTTGTGTAGAATGCCGAACTCAAAAGTCATCTTGAGAAGTCAGCACAGTCCAAAGTCCCATCAGATCCCAACATATGGCTTCAGATGCGTGAGAATTTTGAGAAAATGATTCTGGCAGATCATGACTTCTGTGAAAAGCATGAGATCGAGTATATTTTGTGGCAGTTGCACTACAAAAGAATCGAGGAGTTCAGGCACCACATTAGTTCTGCAGGTTCAGCTGCATCTCAGAATGGGAAGAACAATGCCAACCCTGATCGAATTAAGAGAATTAAGTCGGCCTTCAGGAGCTTTCTTTCAGAAGCATCGGGCTTCTATCATGATTTGATGTTCAAGATCAAATCCAACTACGACCTTCCTCTGGGTCACTTCTCGGAGTCTCCTGAGAATGCAAGCAACCCTGGCAAAAATGATAAGAGAACAGCTGATGCTAAGAAAGCCCTGATATCATGCCACCGTTGTCTCATATATCTTGGTGATTTGGCCCGCTATAAGGGTATGTTTGGTGATGCTGATTCTGTAAGACGTGAATATAATGCTGCTTCTAATTACTACAAGGAGGCAGCTTCAATCTGCCCTTCCAGCGGCAACCCACACCATCAGGTTTAATCTCAACTCTATATTCATCAAATGTTCATGTATTCTCTGTTCAGTTTTCTAATGATGACCCTGATTGGTTTTGTCAGCTTGCAATATTAGCTTCTTACTCTGGCAATGAGGTGGTGGCTGTCTACAGATACTTTCGAAGCTTAGCTGCAGACACTCCCTTCTCCACAGCACGGGACAACTTGATTCTCGCTTTTGAGAAGGTAATGGTGCTATGTTCTTCGCTAACTTAATTTCTGTAGTATTGTATACTGCTGTTTCCACATTATTTGTCGTCCAGTGTAGAATCTGTTAGCCTTCAGTCACATCTGTATAATTTTGCATGGAAGAGAGTATCTGCAGTGCTATGTAGTACTGGAAGCTGCTTTGCTTTCATCTAATATTGTACTTCTCGTTTGATATAAATATAATAAGATTGTCCAGACTCAGTTGCATCTCGTTATGTTTTTTGTTGTGAGGGTTAACTACACGTGCTTTGCTAGGGGAAAACAAACCAATCATGTTAAGCCATCATCAACAACTCAGCCTTCTCTATATCTCTGCTGTGTCTTTGAGCTCATCCAAGTCCTGTCTATACAGACATCGTACTCAGTCTAGGCCCGGTCTAGGTCCACGGCCACACCTAAGTCATGGTTCTCTGACCTGTTGTACCTCAGTATATCAGATGATCAGTGTCGCCTCATGAATTTGACACCAATTGTTATGACTTGTTTTCTCAATATTACTGGTCTTTAAGACATATGAATGTCCCAAGCCATAGTTGTGCTTTATTTGCTAGATTGTGAGTTTTATTTCTTCTTCAGTCCTTGTGCTGCTATGTTCTCCCTTACAAGTTCTTTATGTTTGCAGTTTCGTGAGGTTTCTGTTTGTTTGCTTTTACATCTCTTCCGTTCACTCATAATAGGTATGCTTAAGTAGGGTTCTCAAAATAGTTCGAGCTCTGCTTTGTTTTGGGTTAGGTTCTAGCGCAACTGGAGCCTGAGCCTCGAACTCGTAAGATTCAACAAGACGCTCGAATAGCTCTACTGGTTTTGCTAAATGCGTTACAATCTTGTCCTGAGCCCTCATTTCACCGATTTCACCTATTAACAGAACTTGGAAGTGTTTCGGGAAATTTTGTCAGCTTTGCACTATGCCTTAGGAATTTCTAACTGTATTACTTTTGCAGAATCGCCAGGGCTATGCACAGCTGCCAAGCAACAACAAAGTTGCAATTGCTAGGACATTACCCCCACGGTCAGCTGGTAGGGGCAGAGGAGGACGGGGCGAAATAAGGTTTCAGCCCAAGGATGTTAATACTGAAGCAGCTTCAAAAGAGCGAGAGCAAAGTATTCCTGATACACTGAAGTCCTTCTTTGTACGGTTTGTTAGGCTCAATGGAATTCTTTTCACAAGGACTAGGTACTTCCTGTTGCTTATCTCTTAACCCCCCCCCCCCCCCTCCGTACTGTCCAGCTAATTGTCTTTTATCTCTTTGGCAGTTTGGAGACATTTGAGGAACTGTTTGATGTGGTCATCAACGATCTGAAAGTTCTCCTCTCTTCTGGTCCAAATGAAGAGTTCCATTTTGGTTCTGATGCTGCAGAGAACGCATTAGTTATTGTTCGACTTGTTGCAATCCTTATATTCACAGTGCACAACGTGAAAAAGGAACCAGATAACCAGTCATATGCTGAAATTGTCCAACGCAGGGTCCTTCTTCAAAATGCATTTACAGCTGCTTTTGAGTTTGTTGGACATATTCTCAAAAGGTGCTCAGAGCTTCGTGACATTGCATCAAGTTTCTATCTTCCAGCCATTGTGGTCTACATCGAATGGCTGGCATGCCATCCGGAGTTAGCTGCTGATTCGGAGATGGACGAGAAGCATGCGAATGCTCGATCTTTCTTCTGGAACCAGTGTGTCTTGCTTATGAATAAGCTCATCCTTACAGACCTTGCGTCCATTGATGGTGATGATGATGAGGCTTGCTTTTTTGATATGGGCGTGTATGAAGAGGGTGAAACTGGCAATCGACTTGCATTGTGGGAAGATTTTGAATTAAGGGGATTTTCCCCCTTGGTGCCTGCACATATTATCTTGGATTTCTCAAGCAAGCACACATTTGGAAGTGATGGTAGCACCAAGTTGAAGAAAGCACGGGCACAACGGATACTTTCTGCAGGGAAGGCTCTACTCAATTTTGTCCAGATTGATCAACTGAGAATATATTTTGACCCATCTTCAAGGAAGTTTGTTGTGGCCAAGGAGCCTCCTGTTTTTGGAGCTGCCATCTCTACTCATAGATCTCGCAATGCACCTGAAACAAATGCTGTTGAGCTGGAACATGAAATTGGTAATTTTTTTGATGCAGTGGCAACTAATCTTGGAGCAATGCAGTCGGGAGTACAGTTGTGTTCAGAGGGAGAAGATGATGAAGAAATTGTTTTCAAACCTACAGCGTCTGAGAAGCTCCCAAAAGTACTTACCGAACTACCCGTTAATGGATATATCCAGCCTCTACAGATGTCTACTGCTGGGTGGCCAACAATGGGCGGACCAGTTACTATTCAGAGTACTGCATCTGCATCAGGTCCTGGAAACTGTAATGTTAATGAGTCACTTCCCATGTCTTCTGGTGGTTGGGCTTTCAATGGCAGGCAAGAGGCTATTTCTAGCAATGTTTCAATGTCGACAACTTACGAATTTGTGCAGCCTGTTGAGATGGCTACTTCCAGCTGGGCAAGTAATGGTGCACCACTTGTTGGCCCTCTGAACACAATGCCTACTTTCTCAGCTGCCATCTCTGATCCGCGTGTATCTGCAGCAATGGTTCCACATTTTGGCAGCCCAGATTATTCAAAATTGCTCCTTGAACAAGAAAAACTCTTAATGATGGGATTAAATAATGTTCATTTGGCTGGAAATGGATTTCCTGAGCAGAGGTTTCAGGGTGGACCGAGTGGATTACAGTCAATGGTATATTCTCCACATGTATCTGTTGAATCTGTGTGCAACAATACAAGTTTGATGCATAATCAGGTGAAAGCGACTGAAGAAACCATCCCATCCACTTCTGATTCAATTGTACCCTCAGTAGCAGCATCTGGTGGGATGACAATCAATCTCACTGATGCACCTGTAGCTGTATCAAAGAAGAATCCTGTAAGTCGTCCATCAAGGCCCGTTGGTCCTCCTCCAGGATTTAACCACATCACTCCAAAGCGCCATGATGATGATATTATGCCATTTGAGAAGCTGCAGCACCAACAGATTGATGATTACAGCTGGCTGGATGGCTACCAGCCATCAATGGAACGTGTTCATAACTCAAAAGCTATTTATCCTGATGTTGCCACTACCAGCAGTGCATTCACCACTCCCTTCCCTTTCCCTGGGAAACGGCAGGTTTCTGGGGTGCACACCTTAGGGGCCAGTGAGAAAACATGGCAAGATTTCCACCTTTTTGACCCTGCAAAGCAGAATATGGTTCAAAACCACCAACAAATTAATCAGCATAGTGGTCAAGTGGCTGAAAAGCAGCCGGCAAAACCTATCGGATCTGGCCGTTATCTTGTGTGACGGAGTAGCTTGTACCTGGATGGTTACTACTGGTAAAAATCTTCTTCCTGTAGATTGAAAAATTGGATTCTAGACATGAGCAGTACTTCTCTTACCATATGTTAGTCTGTAATGGCGTTGTTTCATCTTCTGTTGGAGCTAATTTTGTTTATATATCTGAATTACTGCTCAGTTATATGTTTTTCTATGTGGATAGGAGTCGCTGAGGATCTGTTGGAGTAAGTGGCACAGCTTGATATACCTATTCAATTCGGACCCATACCTGCAGCCCTTTCATAGTGTTAAATTTCTTTTGGAGAATGGTGGTCTTGGAAGCATAGCAAGTGCTGCTGTTAGGTTTGGTAAGTTCTATGCTAACTCCCATTCCAGCATTTTTCCTTGTTATTCTTTTTTCTGATGTCCTGGCCTTCTTTAGGATGTGCATTTTATGTTTTTCTTTTTCTTTTTATGTTTACCCCTTCTCCTTGATGATGGTTGAAAGGGAGTTGGTGTACGACATGAAACTGTGTTTCAAAGTCTAATTATCCTATATGAAATTTAGTAACTTACAACTTTTTAGTGCATTTCTTATAGACACAATCGTTCATTCCTCTTGTGTTAGCATTTCTTGCTGTGCCATCATTTGTGCAACTGGTATCTTAGCATGAATTGCTCCTTCTCGTGCAGTTTCTCATTTGGTTTGAAACTGTTCGGTGATCATTTCTACTATGTTAAATCATATATGTTGACTGTACTAGATGGTATGTTGTATAAGGGTCGTAGTTTCAATCCTGAGCTGCAAGTTACTCCCTCTGTAAATTAATATAAGACGTTTTAAACAGGAGAGGATTTGTGGCTCTCGGGTGCACAAATCCCAATATGAATATGGCATTAAGAACATATTATGAATTTTCAAAAAATTCTGAAATTTTGGGTTATAAAACCTGGGTGCCTGTTGTACACACCTGTAAAGTTTCGTGGGGATTGGGTGCCCGTGGTAATGTCAGTAAAAAAAATAAATTCGTATGTATAGCAAAAAATTGGTTGTATTGTATGTTGGACCGTAATTCCTGCGCCACGGATACCACAGGCACCCATTTCCCGTGAAAATGAAAACCCGTGTACAACGAGCACCCAGGTTTGATATCCCAAAATTTCAGTTTTTTTTTGAAATTTTCTGATTTTTTTAATACTACTTCCATATAGGGGTGAGTGGCACCAGGGTGCTCCAATGCATTTCCTGTTTTAAACATCTTATATTAGTTTACAGAGGGAGTACCTGTTTTCTGGCACTGCATTCACCCAGATATGTTATTCTGCATGTAATGTCAATCTGCAGAAGGAATACCAAACTTGTCTAACAATGTCAAATATATTTCATTTTTTTGCTGTTACGAAGACTGATGAATCGTCTCTCTTGGCTGTACTTTTGTTGCCTTGAACTTGTTTGCCCAATCTACTTCTGATAAGTAGATTCTTATGATGTTTTAACTCTTGTGTATTGTTTGATCTGTGAAAGTACAGGGTGTGCCAGGTCTTCCGGGGCCAGTTGGAGGTTGGAGGGTGATTGATCTGTGGACTGTCTGATGGGGATGAATTGTACGCAGAACGCTTGGATGCTCAGGCATGAGGGGTTTGATCGAAGGAACTCGAATCCAGTCACTGTAGGCGCGCTATGTGCTTCAGCTCTCTCATTGGATAAACTGTCTACCATACAGAGAATGGCCAGTGTGTGGCTGCTGTGGTGGAGACTAAATGCCGTTTAGTGTTGCTCGTGCTCATCTATGGCTACTATGAATTAAGTTCGAGGAACAGTTAGCTTGCTGGCAAGTTGGCCCTCGAAGTATACTGCATCTACTTATGTTGCATCGTTTGCGTTTGCTGTCGGCAACAGCACGTTATAATCCTCGTTCTGTGAGGAAGTTTTACTTCCATATATCACTATATGATTTGAACAATTTGTTTTGGTCTTTGTTGTTCGGTACCGGTAAACTCAACTTTTTTTGTGCAATAAGTTTATTGTTACCTTGTCGTATGCAATGTCCGACTGAATACCAATATGGTTTCCTAATGAGCTTGCTTGTGTGCTGCATCGTTTTTTTTATCTCGGGTCTTTTTGGATGAAGTGCAGGGTTTAGATCCACTCGGGTATTTCAGAATTCCTGTCTGCCTGATGTTGTATTAAAGGTGCATCAGAACCCTGTAGCCGCTAGGTGTATATGTCTTCCATAGTATCTTTGCATCGTAGTTTTTCACTGAAGTCGTTGAATTTTGGTAGTGACCCAAGAACGAAGGCAACGGATCTGGATCACCCACTATGAGCTCAGAACTGGCTGGTGTAGGGGGACGTGGCGTTTTGGTGCCCGAGCCCAGCTGCACCCGAAATCGCGCGCGTCAATACCTGGTTCGGGATGCGAACAATTCCAGCTGGAGCGTCCGACGCGAGCGGCAGAAATTCGGGCGTATATGCCTGGGGCCGAAGCGTAGGGAAGAGACGGAGGCCACGGGATGGCGCGCTGGGCCGTGGACCAGGACGTGAACCTTTTTGCCGAGCCAGGGATCAGATAATGGTCCAGGACGGAAGTCTCGCTTGACCGCTATCCCCGCTCTCTTCTCGTTCTGCGGCTGTTTGTTGCGGCGGCGCTCGTTCTTTGCCGTCGACGGCGAGGGAATGGATGGGTCTGGTATGGAGTTCCTGCTGGACACCGTCGACAGGTTAGTCTGTACAGATCTATGAAATTGCTTTTCCGATTTCCTGGGCAAAGCTGTATGTCACGCAGGAAAACTCTGACGAGTTGGCCTTCTTGCCGGTGATTGCCGTTGTTTATTCAGGTTCCCGCTATAAGAGAGGAGTTGGCTGGCAACCTTGAGCAGCCAGATCCGGTTCCCCTCGTTCTCCTTTCAGACAACGGAGCCCGTCTTGTGGGATTCAAATGCTGGGTCTGGTATGGCTGAAAAGGTCGGAGAAGATGGCCCAGATAGAGCGCGGCAGTACTGGAGCGCGGGAAGCTGTGCGCCCTCGCCGTGATGCATCTCCGACGAGGTCGGTGCAGTCGATCGACAGAGTCAATCCAGAGGCCCCTGGCTGGACTAAAAGGTGTGAAGTAAAATCCCCCTTGATTGTCAACTGTTTTTCTTCAGCTATGTATGCCACTTATATGCAGAGTGCATTTTTCTTCAGAAAAGTGGTTTACCTTGTAGTCATTTAGCGTACAGAACCACTGACATTAATCTACAAGATGCATCTGAGATGACTGACCTGAAAATGAGCATGTACGTTTTAAAAATTCAGGCTTTGTCTAGGGAGTGAGCCACCAGACCGGGCACCATGTCCTTTTCGGATGAGCGCTCTGGAGCAGTCGATTCACAAGTATGCAGAGGAACCTGATAAGAGTCTAGTACGTCCTGAACTTGGCCTCAGCTTTGATTCGTTGGGCGAGGCCTACGATTTCATAATTTGTACTCCCTCTGTAAACTAATATAAAAGCGTTTAGATCACTATTTTAGTATTCTAAACACTTTTATATTAGTTTACGGAGGGAGTACTATTGGGAGATCGGTACTGGAATAAGGTCCACCTAGAGGACAAAATGCATGCAGGAGATCGTATATGGTTGCTCGGTGAGTACTGAAGTTGGTGCAAAATTTTAAAAGTTCATATTGAAGAGAGGGGAGCGCCCAAGAAACCACGGAAGCCAGGACAATGCTAGAACTGTGGGATAGAAGGGCATTGCAGGAACACTTGCACAAGACCACTGGGTGTTGCTGACAAATGAGTTATGAATTTTCAGTTTCTAATATGTAGTGTTGTTATTTCGGAGATTTTCTATTGTGTTTCAGTTGGGCACTTCTCCACGCTTGTTCCTCACTCTACAACGGCGTGTGACATAGTGTATCGTAGCAAAAACTATGTTTATGATTGTCTGAACTCTGTTTGCTTAAGAGATTTGCTTACACAGTACTTAAGTGGCGCGGGGGGCATACCGCAGGGCAGTATAAAGTGTACACAACGAGTAGCTGCTTTAGTGCCTACCACCATTGTTGTCGATTCAAAAAGAATAGCATTTTGCATCTGCATCCGATGCGGTGGTGTTGCTGAATCCGCCAGGAGTGGCACAGCCGGCGGATTCAAGGTTCAGTTGCGGGTTTAGCTTGCTTTCCTCTAGTGTGTTGTGCATTATTTGGATCGATGCACGGTCTTTGATCTGCCGCTGGCTGCAGTCATCTGCCTCTTCATCCGTGGACTCTGCGCCGAATGCATGGAGACACAGCTGGCTGCAGTCATCTGCCTCTTCATCCGACTCTGCGCCGAACGCATGGAGACACAGCTGCCGGCTCAAGTCGACGGAGTCATGGGAGAGGTAAAAAGTGGAAATTGTATTTGTCTGAAGGTGTGAAAATTCTCCATGGATTTTCAGGGCGAGGTGATCCAACTAATGACGGCAGAGGTGGGATGCATGGGACGAAGGGGATTATTTTTACCAAAAGTGGGTGGTTGTGTGCGAGGGGTGGCGTGCGTGGGGAGATATTTATGGCAGCTGGTGTGGACGCCGTTATTGGGACGGATGGCATGCACGGCCCACGCGGGCTCAGAAATATTGCCGAGCCATCCAGCGAGCAGCTGATCCGCACCAACAATGCCACGCGCCGTCCCAATAAATGCGCAGTGGGATGGAGCGATTCTCGCGACATACGGCTGGAAAATACGCCAGGGTGCACGGATCCACATGCCAGCTATCGGTGTGGATTTCGGATCTGAGCCCGGGCTCAAAAACAGATATCTGGGTCACAACCTCTTTTTTCTAAACTGAGAAACGTTCTCTCGAGTCCATCTTCTTCCTGATTGTTGATCTCTTCAATCGTTGACTATTATGCTAGCACAACAAAAGGCAGCTCAATTGATACTTGAAGCACAGTTGTACAGAGCAGGCTATAGCTAATCAATTCCATGCCGCCAGAGGTACAAGATAACTCTACTACAGATCATAGCGTATAGGAGAGAGGACATGCGCGTTCATGACAAGGCTACATGCAAGCGGCGGGCGACCGCTGTTAATTAACACAAGCCGATCATGTCATTGTATAACTACTTGAGTGTAGCTCAGTTGAGTTCAACTAGCCATCTTCAGGATTATCCATGCAATGAGTAGTCAAAATTAGAAAATTGAAAAAAACTACACTTGCCAAACACGTTGGTAGTTTTGCTAAGACTGAGAAAAACTGTTGTTTTAAAAAACCGGAGTATTCATTGTCCAGACATTGAAATACTGAGGTTTTCATTTACTATAGTTTTGGAAAAGTTGTGTTGCCAAATTAGGCCTTAACTTAGTGCCCACTGCCAGTTGCTGTTTTTTTGTGCCTATTTTTGGTTTTTCAGAATATCAGTACCAAATGAAGTCCAAACGCCACTAAAGTTTTTGGATTTTTTTCTAGCACTAAGAAATCCTGGAAGCTTTGGGAGGGGCGAGAAGATGGAGGAGTGGCCCAGAGGCACCATGGCGCGCCCCGGTGGGTTGTGCTCACCCAAGCCCATCTCTGGTGCCCATCTTCTGGTATATGTCATTTTGACCTAGAAAAAAAAATAAGGAGATGACTTTCGGGATGGAGCGCCGCCGTATTAAGGCGGAACTTGGGCAGGAGCACTTTTGCCGTCCGGCGGAGCAATTCCGCCGGGGGAACTTCCCTCCCGGAGGGGGAAATCATCGCCATCATCATCACCAACAACTCTCCCATCTTGGGGAGGGCAATATCCATCAACATCTTCAACAACACCATCTCATCTCAAACTCCAGTTCATCTCTTGTGTTCAATCTTGTTACCGGAACTATAGATTGGTGCTTGTGGGTGACTAAGTGTTGATTACATCTTGTAGTTGATTACTATATGGTTTATTTGGTGGAAGATTATATGTTCAGATCCAATATGCTATTTAATACCCCTCCGATCTTAAGCATGATTATCATTTGTGAGTAGTTACTTTTGTTCTTGAGGTCACGGGAGAAATCATGTTGCAAGTAATCATGTGAACTTGATATGTGTTTGATATTTTGTTAGTACGTATGTTCTGATTCCCTTAGTGGTGTCATGTGAACGTCGACTACATGACACTTCACCATATTTGGTGTTGGGGGACGTAGTAATTTAAATTTTTTCCTACAATCACGCAAGATCTAACTAGGAGATGCATATCAATGAGACGGGAGAGTGTGTCCACGTACCCTCGTAGACCGAAAGCGGAAGCGTTATGTAACGCGGTTGATGTAGTCGAACGTCTTCACAATCCAACCGATCCAAGTACCGAACGTACGACACCTTCATGTTCAGCACACGTTCAACACGATGACGTCCCTTGATCTCTTGATCTAGTAGAAGGACGAGGGAGAGTTTCGTCAGCACGAGGGTGTGATGACGGTGTTGGTGATGTGATCCACTCAGGGCTTTACCTAAGCACTACGACAATATGACCAAAGTGGTAAATTGTGGAGGGGGGCACCGCACACGGCTAAGAGAAATCTTGGTGTGTCTTTGGGGTGCCCCCGCCCCCGTATATAAAGGGGGAGGAGGAGGTGCCGGCCCAAGGGGGGCGCTGATACGTCTCCAACGTATCTACTTTTGCTAACACGTTTCCTCTTGTTTTGGACTTTAATTTACATTATTTGAATAAAACTAACCCCGGACTGACGCTGTTTTCAGCAGAACTACCATGGTGTTGTTTTTGTGCAGAAATAAAAGTTCTTGGAATGGAATGAAACTTTGCAAGAATTTTTTATGCAATAAATAAGAATTTCTGGAGCCAAGATCCACCGGAGAGGGCACCTGGGTGGGCACAACCCACCAGGGCGCGCCCCCTCTCCTAGCGCGCCCAGGTGGGTTGTCCCCACCTGGTGGCCCCGCAGACCTTGAAACCGACGCTATAAAATCCTATTTTTCCAGAAAAAAATCAGCGAGAAAGAATTATCGCAATCCACGAGACGGAGCCGCTGTCACCTCCTGTTCTTCATCGGGAGGCCAGATCTGGAGTCCGTTTGGGGCTCCGGAGAGGGGGATCTTCGTTCTTCGTCATCACTAACCCTTCTCCATCGCCAATTCCATGATGCTCCCCACCGAGAGTGAGTAATTCCTTGGTAGGCTCGCTGGTCGGTGAGGAGTTGGATGAGATTCATCATGTAATCGAGTTAGTTTTGTTAGGGCTTGATCCCTAGTATCCACTATGTTCTAAGATTGATGTTGCTATGACTTTGCCATGCTTAATGCTTGTCACTTTGGGCCCGGGTGCCATGATTTCAGATCTGAACCGTTTATGTTATCACCATAATATCCATGTTCTAGATCCGATCTTGCAAGTTATACTCACCTACCACGTGTTATGATCCGGCAACCCCGGAGTGACAATAATCGGGACCACTCTCGGTGATGACCGTAGTTTGAGGAGTTCATATATTCATTATGTGTTAATGCTTTGTTTCGGTTCTTTATTAAAAGGAGGCCTTAATATCCCTTAGTTTCCAATATGGACCCCGCTGCCACAGGAGGGTAGGACAAAAGATGTCATGCAAGTTCTTTCCATAAGCACGTATGGCTATTTATGGAAAACATGCCTACAATATATTGATGAACTGGAGCTAGTGCCGTATCGCCCTAGGTTATAACTGTCTCATGATGAATATCATCCAAAGTCACCGATCCAATGCCTACGAATTTATCCTATATTGTTTTTGCTAAGTTACTACTGCTATCATCACTGTTACACTTGCTACAAAACTACCGCTATCACTGTTACTGTCACCATTGCTACTACTACTATTATCAAAACTATCATATTACTGTGCTACTGATCACTTTGATGTAGATAATTAATCTCCAGGTGTGGTTGAATTGGCAACTCAGCTGCTAATACCTTCAAATATTCTTTGGCTCCTCTTGTGTCGAATCTATAAATTTGGGTTGAAAACTCTATCCTCGAAAACTGTTGCGATCCCCTATACTTGTGGGTTATCAAGACCTTTTTTTGGCGCTGTTGCCGGGGAGCATAGCTATATTTGTTGAGTCACTTGGGATTATTATCATGTCATCACTATGAAGAATCTGAAGGATGCTAAGACTAAGATTTTTCCCTCAAAGACGAGGGGAGGTAAGGAACCGCCATCCAGTTCTGCTTTAGATTCACCTTCTGTTATAAGTAAACTTGCAACACCACCACATGCTATCAATTCTGATATATCGCAAGTTATTGATGATCGTACCTCTGATATGGATAATGCTTATGATGATGCTATTACCTTGCTTAATGATGATGTGCCACTTGGTGACTTTCTTGATAAACAAATTGCTAGAGTTATACAACATGGTGTTGTCGAATCTGATGATGAGCTTGAAACTAAAACTCCCGAAACACCTGCTAGAACTAGACTTCCTAGATATGAATTGCCTAAGGTACTGGAAGGTTATGTTATGAGTGAAGAAACAATTAGAGGTATTCTTGCTTGCAGAGATAGAGATGATCTAGAGAAATTATTATGCAAGTATAAAGAAAAATCTCCGAATGCTAGAATGAAATGTGATCCTAAGTTTGCTACTTCACCCATCTTTATTGATGATAAGGATTATGAATTCCCTGTCGACCCAGAGTTAATTACTTTGGTTGAATTTGATCCTTTCCACTATTATGAAACTGAAATTGTTGTGGCACATCTTACTAAGTTGAATGAAATAGCCACCCTTTTACTCATGATGAGAAAACTCGCTATTACTTTATTCTCAAATTATTTCCGTTCTCATTAAAGGGTGATGCTAAAGCTTGGTACAATACTCTTGCTCCTGGTTGTGTGCATAGTCCCCAAGATATGATTTATTACTTCTCTGGAAAATATTTTCCTGCTCATAAGAAACAGGCTGCCTTACAAGAAATATTTAACTTTGTGCATATCAAAGAAGAGAGTCTCCCACAAGCTTGGGGGAGGCTTTGCCAATTACTTAATGCTTTGCCTGATCATCCACTTAATAAAAATGAAATACTTGATATCTTCTATAATGGACTAACCGATGCTTTTAGGGATTTCCTAGATAGTTGTGCTGGTTGTGTTTTCAGGGAACGAACTGTTGGACAAGCTGAAGAATTATTGAATAACGTATTGAAAAATTATGATGATTGGACTCTTCTTGAACCACCGCCTAAACCCACTCCGAAGAAGAGGGATATATTATATCTCAGTCCTGAAGATATGCAAGAGGCAAAGAAATCAATGAAGGAAAAAAGGATTAAAGCTGAGGATGTTAAAAATTTACCTCCTATTGAAGAAATACATGGGCTTAATACACCACCACTGCCTAAGGTGGTAGAGGTAAATTATTTAATGAAGTCCAATGATAATGATAATCCTCACAATATGCATCCTAGCCAATGCCTTTATGAGTTTGAAAACTACATTAGAAAATAAGATCACTTCAATGCAAATGTTATGAAACAATTGAAATACAATTCTAATATGATTGCTCGCTTGAGCGACTTGTTATTTAGAATATCGAATGATGTTAGAGGTGTTGGAAAGCATGCTTCTATGGTTCAAACTCAGTTAGAACAAGTTGCTAAATCTCAAAGAGAGTTGCTTGATGAGATGAATAATAATATGCATGACTTTGCTGTTAGAGTTGCAACTAGAGGAGGTAAAATGACTCAGGAACCACTTTATCCTGAGGGTCACCCAAAAAGAATTGGACAAGATTCACAAAGAGCTAACACAAGTGCACCTAGTTCTTCTAGAAAGAAAAAGAAAAAGAAAAATGATAGGACTTTGCATGCTCATAGTGAGCCTGAAATAGAAAAACCTCCTGATAATGCTAATGAAACTTCTATCTCTGATGCTGAAACTCAGTCTGGTAATGAACATTCACCTAGTGATAATGAAAAAGATAATGCTGATGTTCATGAAGACTCTCAAACAAATAATAAAGAGCCAAACAATAATGTTGAGATAGAACCACCTGTTGATCTTGATAACCCACAACCTAAGAATAAAATGTATGATAAAAGAGACTACATTGCTAGAAAACACGGTAAAGAAAGAGAACCATGGGTTCAAAAACCTATGCCTTTTCCACCTAAGTCAACTAAAAAGAATGATGATGAAGAATTTGAACGCTTTGTTGAAATGCCGAGGCTAGTCTTTTGGCGTACTCGCTTGATTGATATCTTGAAAATGCCTCCTTATGCAAAGTATATGAAAGACATCATCACCAACAAGAGAAAAATACCGGAAGCTGAAATCTCCACTATGCTTGCTAATTATTCTTTTAAAGATGGAGTACCTAAAAAACTTTTAGATCCGGGAATACCAACTATACCTTGCTCTATCAAAAAGAATTATGTGAAAACTGCTTTGTGTGATTTAGGAGCTGGTGTTAGTGTTATGCCTTTCTCTTTATATAAAAGACTTGATTTGAATAAACTCACACCTACTGAAATATCTTTGCAAATGGCTGATAAATCAACTGCCATACCTATCGGTATTTGTGAGGATGTGTCCTTTGTTGTTTCTAATGTTACTATTTTGACTGACTTTGTAATACTTGAGATGCCCGAGGACGACAACATGTCGATTATCCTTGGTAGACCCTTCTTGAATATTGCAGGGGCTGTTAATGCTTGCAATAAAAGCAAGGTCACTTTTCATATCAATGATAATGAGCATACAGTGCTCTTTTCGAAGAAACAATTCCAAGTGAATGGTATTAATGTTATTGAAAAATCTCCGCAATCACTATTGGAAGTTTTCAAACACCTCTACATACTGTTAAAAAGAAATATGAAATGCTTATTGTTGGGGACATTCATATCCCCATTGAGGTAACTTAGTGATTTACGAAAGTTCTTTGGTTTAATGCTAATCGAAAGTGGTTGTTAATAAGACTTTATCAACCTTATTAATGTATCATTTTTGAGCGGTATGAAGTTGATGAATTTAGTAAGCACTACCTTCTGTCCCTACTTTTAGTTTTCTGTTTCTATTAGTTAAATAAAATAAAATGCCATGTTTCATCTGTTTTCTGATTTTCCCATGCAATAAAAATGACCCAAAAATAAAAGTTCTCAGAATGCCCTGAAAATTTAATACGATTTTTTTCCGAATTTTTGGTGCAAATAATACCATAGGGAGGTGCACCAGGTGGGCACAACACACCTGGGCGCGCCAGGACCCCCAGGCGCACCCTAGTGGGTTGTGGTCCCCACGTGGGCCCCTCACTTATCTCTTTACACCACATCATCACCTACCTCCAGAAAAAAAATCTCCATTGCTCTCTCTCTCCCGTGTTCTTGCTCTCAAACCCGCGGATTTCGATCTCTTTGCTTGAAGCTTCGTTTCCGAAACTGTTTTGGGGGATTGTTGCTTGGTACGTGACTCCACCATTTGTCCAATTAGTTTTTGTTTTAGTGGTTTATATTTTGAATAATTAGCTACTCTTGGTGTTGCTGTAGATGAGCTTGCATGTTGAATTCTTAGTGTTCTAAGTAGTTTGAATGCCTGCTATGGCCTCTATGTATCCCTATGAGTAGTTGGTATCATTTTTGTTGAGAAAATTTTGTGGGCTAATAATTTCAGAATGTTGTTCATAGGAAAACCATGAATATCTTTAGGAAGTTTGTCTCCAAGAAGAACTCCAAGGGTGTTATTGGGGAGTCATCTGACAGTGATCTTCATCCTTGGAGGTTGGCGGAAGTACGGCCGTGTGAATGGCCGCACACCCCGTTCCTGGAAGAGGCTGGAATCCTTCAGGAGTTCGCACAATATCCTGCTAATACTGGCCTCACCGACTTTATCGCAGATGAGTGTGAATAGCACCAAATCCTCACAAACATCTTTGTTCAAAGCTTTACTTTCTTTCCTAGGAATAATCGTCCTGAAGTGAGCTTTGATTTATATGCTGAAAACCATCAGATACCACTTACTGAATTTTGTGACATATGCATGATCCCTTCTGATGGGAGCTTAGCCGAGCCTAGGCCAGCGGAGTTTGAGACTTTTTATCGCACTTTGACAGCGGGAGATGAGAGAGGGGTGTCAGCTATCACTGCCGCTGGCTTGCATTTTCTTGCGGTTCATTACTTTGCTCTTTTCATTGCAAAATGCTTGCATGCTAGGGAGAAGGTGGCTGCGCTCAGCTCACCAGACCTTGCTGTTTTGCATCGTGCATTAGAGGGCGATAACACTTATAGCTTGGGAGCCATTGTGGCTCGTCGCCTCCACCTTAATAAATCCAAGGGTAAAATTCATAATGGGATTTATGCTACTCGTTTGGCCAAGGTTTACCTAGACCGTGCTGCCATGGATCACCACCATTTTACTGATGATAGATCCCCTGACATTCCTATCCCTTATAACCTGGTTTTTAGTATTGAAACTTGTGACATTATTCCGTTGCCTGCTCCTACTTTGTTTGATTCTGTTGCTAGGGCGGATATAGGACCATGCCTGTGGACATCATCACCTACCGGAACGCTCAGGCTGCTGCAGAGGTAGAGGAGGATCCTCCGCAGTGGGATTAGTGGATGCCCGCTCCTTAGTACCCCTACTACCATTCCAGACTACTGATCGACTACCAAGTTAGGCCAAAAGCCTAAGCTTGGGGGAGTACTTGTTCTCACTGACATTACATTCATGTCCACTTATTCATCTTGTCGGGGTTCACACTTTTTCATTGTATCATCCATGCTTAGATTTATTTTTCTTGCTTTCTTCTTGTGTGTTTAAAAAACTTTAGAAAAAACAAAAAAAATACTTGTAGCTAGTTTACTTTCTATGCATGCTTAGTTGTAATATTAATATTAAAAAGAAAACCCAAAAAGATTTCGTTGTTCTTCTTTTGCTTGTTGGGAGCTTTCCCATGTAAATAGTTTTTCTCGTTTTTGCTTTTCCCTTTTATTTGCTTGTTCAAGAAAACCCAAAACTCCAAAAATATTTCAGTGTGTTTCTATGAATTTCTTTTCTTTTTTATTCGAGTTGTACCAAGGAGAAGACCACAATGAAAATGTTGACTGGCTCTCATATGAATAACTATTGAACTAATAAAGAGCACATTTTACCTTGTCTTCTCCTGTTGAATAAAGTGTTTGCAGATTCCAGCTTAGTCCACGGCACTCTTGCACTATTATTATTTTCATATCGTTCGGTCGTGCAAGTGAAAGGCAATAATGACGATATTCGATGAACTGGCCGTGGCAGAGAGAAACTGGTATGAACTCGACTTGTTCTGTTTGTGTAAATATGTTTAACCTAGTATCCATGATTCAGCCCATTATGATTAAACATGTTTGCAATGAAAAATAGATATTATAGTTTCTCATGTCATGCATAAGTAGCTGGGAGTGGATAATGATTTATCTTGGATATCAACATTGTTAAAATGATTGTGATGTAGTATGATGATATGGTATCATCCTCTGAATGTTCGAGTGGCTTGACTTGGCACATGTTCATGCATGTAGTTGAATCAAAACCAACATAGCCTCTATGATATTTATGTTCATGGTGATCATATCCTACTCATGCTAGTGTCCAATGTTACTTATGCATAATGCATGCTCATGATCGTTATTGCTCTCTAGCTGGCCGCTTCTCAATCTACACTACAAAAAATACACTTTCGTGATGATATGTGTTTGTCATAGTAGGTCACATTTTCTGTCATGCATGTACATCCATGAAGATTTTATGACAGAATCAAGATAGTCATACCTGTGTTGTCGTAGAAGTGTTCCATGACATTACCAAAATTATCATCACGGAAGTGTCCACTTCCATGACGATAAATCGCACATCATGGGAGTTCTTTCGTCAAGGGTGACCGACACGTGGCATCCACTGTAACGGGTTGCCGTTAAGCTATCGGGTCCAGTTTTGGATCCGATAACCTGCTAACAACCCAGACCAATAAGGATTTTCCACATGTAAAATTCTCATTGGCCGGAGGAAACACATGTTGGCTCACCGTTGGGACAGATGTCATCCATTCACTGGACATGAGGCGCCTATGATACGTCGACACGTGGCACGACCCAATAGAGGCCATTCCGGTGAAAAGGCCAGCCCATTGGACTTGGTCAAAAGGTAACGGGTCGGCCCACAGAAAGCCTGTTAACGGACTGTTCATATACAACCCATTTACGACCCGCTAACTCACGACCCGTTACGGCCTATCGGAATTAAGCCTAGTAGCTTCATCTGAGCCATCCAATATGATTCCAACCCTTTGTAACTTCTGGCCCATGTATGGCCAATAATGTCTTTCGGCCCATACGAGGCCATTTGTAACTCTTGGCCCATTAACGGCCCGTGGTGAATCTGGCCCGCAATGAACAGTGTACCGCTTTATACCCATTAACAGCCCATTATTCCATTGGGCCGTTTCCAACCCGTGTTATCTTTCAACCTTCTTAGGGCCCATTTATTCTTGGGCTCATTTCCAGCATTCGGTTACTTACAACCTGTTACTGGCCTTTTCTGCTTGTGGGCCAAATTCAGCCCGTGGTTACAATCGGCCCATTTGTGGCCCATTAATCCGTTGTGCCGTTTTCATAGCGTCATCAAATACAACCGATTAACGATGGCCCGTTATTGTTGGTCCATGAACGGATGATTCCAAATCTAGCCCGTTTACGGCCCATAATGCAGTTTGTTATTGGCCCATGTTTGGCCGATCGATCATACGTCCCGTAGAAGGCCCATTGATGCTACGACCCATAGAAGGCCCATTGTTCCTACGACCCGTAGAAGGCCCATTGTTTCTATGGCCCATAGGAGGCCCATGGTAACTACAGTAAATATGTAGCCCATGGTTATTGTGGCCTAGTTTTAAAAAATAGGTTATTGCGGCCACTAGCAAACTGCAGAAAAAGAACTGCACTGACTACAAGCAAACAAATAAACAAGACAACAAGGAAATAAATAAGCAAGCGACTTACGCTAGGCTATCACGGCTATTACACATATTACATCCACTGGCATCAAAGTTCGCCACCAGTGCAAATATAGGGAATAAAGCAGCATATCATATACACTGGTTGTCAAAGTTGGCGACCAGTGTAAATAAACACCGCAGCAAAACAAGTCTAGAACTGAAACCACTTCAGAAGAGCTCAAGAAACAATATCCTGGGTACCCATAATGCTGGCAAGATACTTAGCAAGCTTATTAACTTTCTCTTGTTTGGCGCTTAAATCCTCCAACACTTGCTGTTGCACCAGAAAGTTTGCATCTGAATTCTGCAGGAACTTCCTCAGTCCTTCGGCTTCGTGTCGCATAACATATGATCGATATCTTTCAACTTGAAGTTGAGACTCAAGAAACCGAACTGATTCAAGCAGTGAGTTTGAAGAGCTGGTGCCAGTAGTAGTAGCCAGTAACTCGAACACTACATCAACACAGGACTTCGGGGTTGTCTCAGTGTCTTCAATATAGTTTTTATCAGCTTTCTTGGAGACCAACAAGGATGTCTCACTATCTTGAACCTTATCTGCATTACTTCCTTTACCATTGCATAACGGCATACTCTTCTCCAATATTTTATCCGCATTCTAAAAGAGAAACAAACGAACACATCACAGGTTTACCAAGTTGTATATGAAACTCATTTTGGTAAACCAGTTCAGTAGTAAGGTGGACAGTATAGCAGCATGAAACAAACATATATCTATGTATGGTAATTGTATGGTCTATATCATTCTAGTTTATGTTGCCAAATCAAGATAGAGACAGTTCGAATCATATCTATTTAAGACAAAGCAGCATAGACAGAATATAAGTGTGGGAAACTACACAACAATAACAACACTTGTAATATGCATGGCATGAGAACATAACTGTTATTCAATTGAAACAGAAATCAACATAGAGCAAGTTACAACAGCAAACACGTTAAAGAAACAAGTTTAAAACATACCTGTTGCGCCATTGGAGTTTCAATTGCATCCTTCAAATTGGAAATTAGTTGGTATGAGTAAATACAGTGATGCAAGAGCAAAGTAGTACGAACCATAGATACGGAACCTAACCCGAGAACAATTCTTCTTCTGCTTTAAGCGTTGACTTGGGGTTCGGAGTGGTGGTCCTCGTGCTTTGGGCACTGCAGTTGCCTTACTAACTGCTCGTGTTTGGGTGCTCTATGGTGGAGACGGTGTTGTGTCAACTAGAACTGGGTTACTATCTTTTGGGGTTGGGGTTAGAAGGGGTGTAGCTGGTTCTCTGTCCAACTGGGTAGGGGTACAATCTGTGTGAGTCTAGGTTATGTGTGGTGGGGCCGGTTCTTGGGCAAGTAAAACCGTGGTTCTGTCTGCATCGACAGGTAGCACAATCTTTTCTGAAGACCGTGTTTTTACTCCCCACAGATACTGCCATCACCCCCTCCAATTGAAATGGCTGATAAACAAGAAAAGTAATTGAATGTACGGACATTGTAAGATACACAGGTGCAATGGATAGTAGGGAAGAAAACAGGGCATGAAATAATTCACATTTATGTTGTCTAACCAAACATAATAGCAGGACATAATTTCACATATATGATGGCTAATTAAACAGGATAGCACGACACAATTTCACATGTATGATGGCTAACTAAACATGATAGAATGACACACTTCAAAATATGATGACTATGTAAACAGGATGACATGATATAACTATACGATGTGTCTATTAAAGTGGTTGGCATGCCATAAATCGCAAACATGCCATCGATGGAAACATGATGGCATGATATAATTCACAGATAGAATGACATAATTCAAAATATGATGACTATGTAAACATGATGAGATTATATGACTATATTATGTCTTTAGAAAATGGGTTGGCATGCCATAATTCAGATACATGCTGTCTATGTAAACATCATGGCATGATATAATTCAAATATATGATTTATATACTAAGCAAGTGAGTAGATGGCAATCGCATATATGATGTGTCAACTAGGGAGATGACATTCAATATTGTGTATATGATGTAAAAACTAAGCATTGCAATACAACATTTGCATGATATGAGTAATATAACCCTGCCAAGTTTGAGCATACACCTCAGGGGGGTAATAGGACTGGTCATCTGCCTCTGAATCCTCCTCTGAAGAGCTATTTGTAACCAGCAAGATATCTGCTTCAGTAGGTAGCATTGTCTGCACTGAAGACCTTGTTTTCACTCCAGATTTCTCCATCACCAATTCAAATGGCTGATGCACAGGAAGAGCAATTTAATATACAAACATTGTCGACAAATGCAACGAGAAATACAAAAAAAGGACGTCATGATATAATTCACATATATGAGGCTTGGCTAAACAGCATGACATTGCATAATTCACATATATAATGCGTTGCAACAAGATAGCATTGCATAATTCACGTATATAATGTCTTGCAACAAGATGGCATTGCATAATTCACATATATGGTAATTAGACACTAAACAGGTGGCATTCACACAAATCATGTCTAAACTAAGCAAACGACATAGAAATGCAAGATACCATACGCACGATATGAGCAACATAACTCTGCCAAGTTAGAGCATGCACCTCAGGGGGAAATAGGACTGATCATCTGTCTCTGAATCCACCTCTGAGGAGCTATCCGTAACCATCAAGACATGCGCTTCGTCAAATAACATTGTCTGCTCTGAAGACCTTGTTTCCACTCCAGATTTTTCCATGACCGTGCCAAATGGCCGATGCACAGGAAGAGTAATTGAATGTACTAAAATTGTTGACAAATTTAACACGTAATAAAAAATGATGGCATGATATAATTCACATATAAGATGACTGGCTAACCAGGGTGGCATTGCAAGATTCACATATATGATGCCTGGCTAAACAAGATGCTTTTGCATGATTCACATATACGATAAAGAAACTAAACGGATGGCATTCACACAAAGCATGTCTAAACTAAGCAGATGATATATTTGATGTATAAAGTAAGCAATGCAAGCCACCATATGCATGGTATTACCAACATCAGCATGCCAAGTTAGAGCAAAGACCTCAGGGGGTAAATAGGAGTGGTCTTATCCTTCTGAATCCCCCTTAGAACAGTTATCTTCCTCTTGATTACAATCCGAAATGGGTGGAGGGGGGCTGCCTTTGCGCCCACCATGGAGCGACATTTGCATGAAATATTATTGCCACGCAAGGCTCGTCTCTTTTGCTCTACATGTTCAGTTCCATTGTGTCCAATAACTAACATGCAAAGGAATAAAACATAGTGAGATTATGTAAGGAGTGCATGCACAAATCCAGAGTGATGGTAGCAAACTGTGGATATACCCAAAACCAATGATAGCAGGCAGATAATAGCTTTAGTTAAAAAAATACAAATAATGGCTCCTTTAATGTTTGTTTGCACCCAACATGAAACTCATAGTAGACACCCGAGATTAACTAGATAGTAGACAGATAGTACTGATTGCTGCCCCAATATGTACCCCACAACCATTTAAAAACTCAAGTTTCAACATTAGTTTGGACCTGAATCTGAGTCTAATAGGTGAACACGACGATAAAGTAGCATGTCATCATATTAAGCCATGCATAATGTAAGCAGACACGGAAGAGTGCGACCTCTCTTGCGGACCCGTGTAGTCCTCAAGGTCATTTGCTCAGTTGATGATGGTAATGCAGTTGTCGTGGCTGCTGACGGCGGGGAAGAAGATCTGAGGCGGCGAAAGACAGTCTAGAGAGCGGATCCCTGCTGTGGTGAACCCTTCCGTTGTTGGAGCAGCTGAGCTGGGGTGGAACACAACGCAACAGGAGCAGGACAAACCACACAAGGTTTTCTTTTACACATATCTGTAACAGAAGTAATTGTTTGAGGGCTGGTTTGAATTTGAGGATTCTAACAACGCATGGATAGGAAATAGACAGGAATAGGATAAGAATGCATGTGCAAAATAGGGAATTTAAAATCACATGATTTCTTCCAATCTGGGTGTTTGGTTCACAAGAATTGGAAGATCACAAGACGCAAAGAAGCATGGTGAGATTAAGTCAAACCACAAGAAAATGTATGGTTATAATGCTATTATGCTACTATCACTAAGTCTTGTGCTTCATGAATAGGAATTTGAAAAGGAGGACAAGTGGAACTTAAAGTTCCTACAGTTTTTCTTTCAAGGAGACACTAAAGGAACAAATCCTACAATTTTCCTTTTCCCCATTCCTTTGAACCAAATGCATGAATAGTAGTACCTAGGAAACTTTCCAATTCCTATGTTTTTCCTTCACTTTTCCTTTCAAGCAGTGGCGATTCTAGTAGGCAGGTGTAGCACCCAAGATGGGATTCTATCCCAATCACGTGATGAACTCATGATTGGGGCACAATCGCATTTCGAGCGCCTAGCAAGGTGGATATCATTACAACATACCATGTACTAAATAGATGAGAATACAAGATAAAGGCTTACACTCACCACAAGTTACACATCAATAAAACAGTTCATCAATACATAGCAATCATTACAACAGAAGAGCAGGATCCAACTACGGATGAAATCAAACGAAAAAGAAGAACGACATCCACCCTGCTAATCCCAGGCTCCCCGACCCGGAACCTATCCCTTGATCAAAGAAGAAGAAGCAGAAGAACTCCAAACAGGCAAGCATCGCACTCGCGTCAGATCATCGCATTACTTGTACCTGCAACTGTTGTTGTAGTAATCTGTGAGCCATGAGGACTCAGCAATCCCATTACCATGAGTATCAATACTAGCAAAGCTTATTGGGTATGGAAGGGGTAAAGTGGTGAGGTTGCACAACGACTGAGCAAAGTATGGTGGCTAACTTACGAGTACAAGAGTAAGATGAGAAACTACGCAAACGGTCGCAAACTAGTAATGATCAAAAATGATCTTGAACTACTTACGTTCAAACATAACCCAACCATGTTCTCCTCTCGAACTTCCCCGAAAAGAGACAGTCACGGTTACGCAACGCGGTTGGTGTATTTTAGTTGAGTTACTTCAAGTCTTCTACAACCAGACATTAACAAATTCCCATTTGCCACATAAACGCGGGCATGACTCTCGAAAGTTTAAACCTTACAGGGGTGTCCCAACTTAGCCCATGACAAGCTCATGATCCTCGAATACAATCCTCCATCGTGGGACCCTCCGATCAGACTCGGAATACCGGTGCACAAGACATTTCGACAATGGTAAAACAAGTCCAGCAAGACCTCCCGATGGGCCGACCTAGCCTGATAGGAGTTGCGCGATCTTATTCTTAGGGTACACCGTATGGGACATCCTACGAGTAAAACCAGCCCTCGAGTTTCCCTGAGGTGGCCCTGCAGTCTACCCGTTTGGGACCAACATCATCAGCACTGCCCCCCTGCTATGTAGAAAAATCCTCGAGTTCATGACGCCCTATGCCAATTAATTATTTAGTTCAAGTATTATTATGGAAAATGTTAAAACCAATGTTGGGCCTTGCTGGAAGAGTTTTATTCAAAGCGAACTGTCAAAAGAGGGCCCCATACCCCTCACCGTGTTAGGTACGCAAAATCAAGGAACATAGCACCGATATGATGTAAACTAGGGCGGCAAGAGTGGAACGAAACACCAGGCATAAGGCCGAGCCTTCCACCCTTTACCAAGTATATAAATGCATTAATTAAATAAGAGATATTGTGATATCCCATGATATCCATGTCCCAACATGGAACAACCTGCAACTGCACCTGCAACTAGCGACGCTATAAGAGGGGCTGAGCAAAGCGATAACATAGCCAAACAATGGTTTGCTAGGATGGTCGAAAAGGTTAGAGGCTATCATGTCAATTTGGGAGGCTTGATAAACAAGTGATAGGTAGTGCGAAATAGAGATAGCATCGAGACAACTAGCAAATCAAAGATAGTAGTGGTATCCAGGGTAACGGTCATCTTGCCTGAAATCCTGCTAGGAAGAAGACCGAATCCATGAAGAAGATGAATGGGCGTAGTCGAACGGATCCTCACAATCGCAACATTACTGGGACAATCAAGAATAAGAACAACCGGAAAGAAACAAACAACATGGTAAACAACCATCACATAAACATGGCATGATGCATAATCAAGTATGATGCATGTCCGATTTAATGAGGCATGGCATGGCAAAGGCAACAAACAATACTACAAATTAAGTGGAGCTCAATATGCAATGAGTTGCATATTGATGAAACACCACATTCAAATATTTAGTTCACTCTCGTTTAGCTACTCATCAAAATTAAATGTTGGTTAACATGGCAGGATGTGAAACATATATAAACTATCTATTTAGGCAAGTGAATTTTATTTGAAATTATTTTTCCAAAATTATTTCCAAATAAATAAATAATGAGAGAAGATAATATGACTTCTTCAAAACAGGGAAAATATTGGAAATTTAATTTTAAATAAAATATTTATTTTATTCGAATTTTTATTGAGATTTTTTTGATTGAATTAGGGAAAAATTGCATTTTTAGCCTAGAAAAATGTTCATGTTGTCCCATATGTTAAGAGAGGACCGTGGAAATTATTCTGCAAAATTTAGGATTTTTATTTATTTTATTTTTAGATTTTTCCGTTCGGCGAAATTATTTTTTAAAAAAGTTCTTTGACCGACTGGGCCGAAGCCTAGCCGGCCCAGCCGAGCGCCGCCGCCTTCCTCGCGTGCGGGGGCCGGATTCCACCGGAGTCCGAGGCCACCTCGACCCCGCCGACCCCTCCCGCAAGTCGGAGAGCCCCGAGGGCTTCCTTATAAGCCGCTGCCGCCCCTTCCTCTCCTCCTCATCGCGCCCCACCACCGCCCGCGCTGCGCCGCCGCCGCCCCGCATCGTCGACAGCCGTCGCCGCCGCCGCCACCGCTGCACGCCGCCGATCCGATCCCGCCGCCTTGACTAGTAAGAAACGGTCGGTTCTTTCAAGTTTTTTTTTGGTTTTGTCAGTTTAGTTTTTAGATCGGTTTTTCGTTTTTGTTTTAGTCTAATTAGTAAACGTTCACTGGTTAGATCGTTTTAACGAACGGTTTTTGTTCGATAGTCTCTGTTAGCGGACGTTCGTCCGATATACTTTTTCTTTTTAATTTACTTTTGGCCAGGGACCTATCCACAAATAGTTTTCTTACAAATTAGTCCCTGATTTTCAAACCTTCACTACTTTTTGCTCGTTTGTCCAAATCCAGTGAAACCAATGCTAAAATCTTCGTCTTGTTCCCCTCTTTCCAGATAATCAACTTGAACATGATTTGAAAACTTAAAATTTGGTTTCAAGCAGATTTGAATTCGAACTTTTTTTGATCGTAGTTTGAGTTTCGTATCTCCGATTCGATTGATTCTTTTTGCAAATCGAAGCTCTTCACTTGAACTTTCTGTTCATATCTTTTATTTTGGGTTTTACCTTTGCATCTTATGCTTGAGTTCTTATGTATGCTATTGTTTGTTCACGATAGAGTTTCCGGAGTGCGAGGCTTGCTACTACGAATCATTAGGGTTTTCCGATCATCAGCAAGGCAAGTAACACTTTGATTATATCCCTTTATTACCCAGTTTTTTATGCATTAGTTAAGGAGTTATTGGAGAAGGGTTACATTCGACCAAGTTCATCACCATGGGGAACCCCAATGCTCTTAGTTGAGAAGAAGGATAGATCTTTGAGAATGGTTGTTGATTATCATGCACTGAATGAGGTGACGATCAAGAACACGTACCCACTACCGATGATCAACGATTTGTTTGACCAGCTACAGGGAGCCAAAGTACTCTCCAAGATCTATCTTCGATCAGGATACCACCAACTAAAGATCCGAGAACTTGATATACCTAAAACAACTTTTACCACAAGGTATGGGCTATATGAGTACACGGTCATGTCTTTTGGATTGACTAACACCCCTGCCTATTTCATGAGTATGATGAATAAGGTGTGCATGGAGTATTTGGATAATTTTGTGGTGGTGTTCATCGATGACATATTGATGTACTCAAAATGAAGAGAACACAAGGAACATTTGCGCTTAGTTCTCAAGAAGCTCAGGGAACATCAACTATACGCCAAGTTCAGCAAATGTGAGTTTTGGTTGAAGGAAGTTGGATTTCTTGGACATGTTATATCAGGAGAAGGTATAGCAGTAGACCCTACCAAGGTTCAGTCTGTCACTGAGTGGTTGGCACCCACCTCAGTTGGAGAGATCCGCAGTTTTCTTGGACTCGCATGATACTATAGGAGATTCATTGAGAATTTTTCCAAGATTGCAAAGCCCATGACAGAGTTGTTGAAGAAGGACACCAAGTTTAAATGGACCGAAGAGTGTGAGGCCAGTTTTCAGGAGTTAAAGAAATGTTTAGTTACAACCCCAGTGCTAATTCTTCCAGATATATGCAAGGATTTCCAAGTTTAATGCGACGCTTCTCGCCAAGGACTTGGAGGTGTACTTATGCAAGACGAAAGAGTTGTTTCATATGCCTCACGACAGCTTCAACCTCATGAGTTGAATTATGTTATGCATGATTTGGAGTTAGCAGCTGTAGTGCATGCGCTCAAGACCTGGAGACATTTTCTTATTGAAAACCGTTGTGACATATACACGAACCATAAGAGTTTGAAGTATATTTTCACATAGAAGGAGTTGAATCTCAGGCAAAGGAGATGGTTGGAGCTCATAAAGGATTATGATATGAAGTTGCATTATCATCCAGGAAAGGCCAATGTTGTAGCAGACACTTTGAGCCGCAAAAGTTGTGTAAATAATCTAGTAACCGGAGGTTTACCGCAGGATTTAACTAACGATCTCAGAGAACTACGGATGGAGATAGTACCGAGAGGTTTTGTTGCGGCTTTGGAAGTTCAGTCCATGTTATTGGGAAAGATTCGAGAAGCCTAGAAGACTGATAAGGAGATTGCCGAGATAGAGGAGAAGATGAGTAAAGGAAAAGCCAAAGGTTTTCATGAGGATGAACACGAAACTTTGTGGTTTGAGGATCGTATCTATGTGCCCAATGATGCGGAGATCAGGAAGTTAATACTTCAGGAAGCTCACGACTCGCCATACTCGATTCACCTCGGAAACACTAAGATGTATTTGGATTTGAAGGAGCATTTCTGGTGGATAGGATGAAGAAGGATATTGTCGAGTATGTAGCAGCATGTGATGTATGTCAGAGAGTTAAGGCAGAACACCAGAAGACACTAGGGTTACTAAAGCCTATGCCGATACCCAAATGGAAGTGGGATAAGCTTGGCATGGAATTTATCACCGGGTTACCCATGACCCAATCAGGATATGATTCCATCTGGGTAGTAGCTGATCGCTTGACCAAAGTGGCTCACTTTATCCCCGTGAAGACCACTTATACGAGCGCAAAGTTGGCCAAGATATATATGACCAGGATCATATCTCTGCATGGATTTCCAAGGACCATCCTATCAGATAGAGGAATACAGTTTACCTCGAAGTTTTGGAATCAGTTGCACCAGACTTTGGGTACTAGGCTAGAGTTCAGTACAACCTTTCATCCGCAGAGAGATGGACAGACCGAGAGAGTCAATCATATTCTGGAGGACATGTTGAGAGCTTGTGCACTAGATTATGGATCTAGTTGGGATGATAATTTGCCTTATGCAGAGTTCTCATATAACAACAGTTACTAGGCTAGTTTGAAGATGGCCCCTTTCAGAGCCTTGTATGGAAGGAGGTGCAAGAAACCATTGATGTGGGATGAAGTGGGAGACCGTCAGTTGTTCGGACTAGATTTGATTCGAGAATCTGAAGAGAAGGTTAAGTTGATTCGTGATAGACTGAAGGTAGCTCAGTCCATGCAGAAGAGTTATGCCAATACTAAACACAAGGAGGTAGCCTATGAAATCAGAGACAGAGCATATCTTCGTGTGTCACCATTGCGAGGAGTTAAACGATTTGGAGTCAAGGGAAAGTTAGCCCCAAGGTTTGTAGGACCGTACCGTGTTTTGGAACGTATGGGAGAAGTGGCCTACAAGTTGGAATTACTCGAAGGTTTGTCAGGAGTTCATGATGTGTTTCACGTTTCCCAGTTGAAGAAGTGCCATGCTGAGATGGCCGATGTTCCTATGAGAGTTACGGTGCCCCTGGAAGCAATTCAGTTGGAGAGTGACCTAACTTACAAGGATAAACTCGTCAAGATACTCGAGTTTGCCAGCCGAGTTACATACATCAAGGTTATCAAGTTTTGCAAAGTTCAGTGGAGCCACCATACCGAGGAAGAAGCCACCTGGGAGCGAGAAGAAGACCTACGGAAAGACCAACCACACCTATTTTCTAGCCAACCCGAATCTCGAGGGCGAGATTCATCTTAAGGGGGGTAGGTTTGTAACATCCAATTTTCAATTTGGGTGTTAATCATTAGGTCATCATATGCATCTATGCTCTTCGCATTTTTTCATTTTTATTTGAACATTTTGATCCTAAAGACCTTAAGCAACTCAAGGACCATTTGAGAGAGTTGGAGGTTTTATAAAAATTCCATTTTTGATTTTTTTTTCAAAATTGGTAAATTTGGATCAAAGTGAATTTTATTTGAAATTACTTTTCCAAAATTATTTCCAAATAAATAAATAATGAGAGAAGATAATATGACTTCTTCAAAATAGAGGAAATACTAGAAATCTAATTTTAAATAAAGTATTTATTTTATTTGAATTTTTATTGAGATTTTATTTGATTGAATTAGGGAAAAATTGCATTTTAAGCCGAGAAAAATGTTCATGTTGTCCCAAATGTTAAGAGAGGACCGTGGAAATTATTTTTGGAAAATTTAGGATTTTATTTATTTTATTTTTAGATTTTTCCGTGCAGCGAAATTATTTTAAAAATAGTTCTTCGACCGACTCGGCCGAAGACCCGCCGGCCCAGCCGAGCGCCGCCGCCTTCCTCACGTCCGGGAGCCAGACTCCACCGGAGTCCAAGGCCGCCCCAACCCCGCCGACCCCTCCCGCAAGTCGGAGAGCCCCGGGGGCCTCCTTATAAGCCGCCGCCCCCCCCTCTCCTCCTCATCGCGCCCTGCCGCCGTTGCCCTGCATCGCCGACAGCCGCTGCTGACGCCGTTGACCGGTAAGAACCGGTCGGTTCTTTCGTTTTTTTCCGATTTTGTCGGTTTAGTTTTTAGATCGGTTTTTTGTTTTTGTTTTAGTCTAATTAGTAAACAATCACTGGTTAGATCATTTTAACGAACGGTTTTCATTCGTTAGTCTCTGTTAGCGGACGATCCTCTGATAGATTTTTTCTTTTTAATTTATTTTTGGCCAGGGACCTATCCGCAAATAGTTTTCTTACATATTAGTCCCTGATCTTCAAACCTTCACTACTTTTTGCTCGTTTGTCCAAATCCAGTAAAACCAACGCCAAAATCTTCGTCTTGTTCCCCTCTTTCCAGATAATCAACTTGAACATGATTTTGAAAACTTAAAATTTGGTTTCAAGCTGATTTGAATTCGAACTTCTTTTGATCATAGTTTGAGTTTCGTATCTCCGATTCGATTGATTCTTTTTGCAAATCGAAGCTCTTCACTTGAACTTTCTGTTCATATCTTTTCTTTTGGGTTTTACCTTTGCATCTTATGCTTGAGTGCTTATGTATGCTATTGTTTGTCCATGATAGAGTTTCCAGAGTGCGAGGCTTGCTACTACAAATCACTAGGGTTTTCCGATCGTCAGTGCTACCTCTTGAGCACTGCGTTGGTTTTCCCTTGAAGAGGAAAGGGTGATGTAGTAAAGCAACATAAGTATTTCCCTCAGTTTTTGAGAACCAAGGTATCAATCCAGTAGGAGACCACGCACGAGTCACCTCGTACCTACACAAACAAATAAGAACCTCGCAACCAACGCGATAAAGGGGTTGTCAATCCCTTCACGGCCACTTGCAAGAGTGAGATCTGATAGAGATAATAATAATAAGATAAATATTTTTGGTATTTTTATGATATAGATTGAAAGTAAAGATTGCAAAATAAAATAGATGGGAAACTTGTATGATGGAAAATAGACCCGGGGGCCATAGATTTCACTATTGGCTTCTCTCAAGATAGCATAAGTATTATGGTGGGTAAACAAATTACTGTCGAGCAATTGATAGAAAAGCGAATAATTATGAGAATATCTAGGCATGATCATGTATATAGGCATCACGTCCGCGACAAGTAGACCGACTCCTGCCTGCATCTACTACTATTACTCCACACATCGACCGCTATCCAGCATGCATCAAGAGTATTAAGTTCATAAGAACAGAGTAACGCCTGAAGCAAGATGACATGATATAGAGGGATAAACTCATACAATATTATATAAACCCCATCTTTCTATCCTCGATGGCAACAATACAATATGTGTCGTTTCCCCTACTGTCACTGGGATCGAGCATCGTAAGATTGAACCCAAAGCTAAGCACTTCTCCCATTGCAAGAAAGATCAATCTAGTAGGCCAAACCAAACTAATAATTCGAAGAGACATGCAAAGATAAACCAATCATACATAAAAGAATTCAGAGAAGAATCAAATATTGTTCATAGATAATCTAGATCGTAAACCCACAATTCATCGGATCTCGACAAACACACCGCAAAAGAAGATTACATCGAATAGATATCCAAGAGAATCGAGGAGAACTTTGTATTGAGATCCAAAGAGAGAGAAGAAGCCATCTAGCTACTAGCTATGGACCCGAAGGTCTGAAGTAAACTACTCACACATCATCGGAGAGGCCATGGAGTTGATGTAGAGGCCCTCCGTGATCAATGCCCCCTCCGGCGGAGCTCCGAAAAAGGCCCCAAGATGGGATCTCTCGGGTACAGAAGGTCGCGGAGGTGGAATTGGGTTTTTGTGGTGCTCCTGGATGTTTGCGGGGTACATGGACTTATATAGGAGGAAGAAGTAGGTCGGTGGAGCAACGAGGGGCCCACGAGGGTGGAGGGTGCGCCCAGGGGGGGGGGGGGTAGGCGCGCCCCCTGCCTCATGGCCTCCTCGATTGTTTCTTGATGCCCACTCCAAGTCTCCTGGATCCAGTTTGCTGAGAAAATCACGTTCCCGAAGGTTTCATTCTGTTTGGACTTTGTTTGATATCCTTTTCTGTGAAACACTGAAATAGGCAAAAAAACAGCAATTTGGGTTGGGCCTCCGGTTAATAGGTTAGTCCCAAAAAGGATACAAAAGTGTAAAATAAAGCCCATTAACATCCAAAACAGATAATATAATAGCATGGAGCAATCAAAAATTATAGATACGTTGGAGACGTATCAAGCATCCCCAAGCTTAATTCCTACTCGTCCTCGAGTAGGTAAATGATAGAAAAGAATTTTTGATGTGGAATGCTTTCTAACATATTTCTCAATGTAATTTTTCTTTATTGTGGCAAGAATGTTCAGATCCGAAAGATTCAAGATAAAAGTTTAGTATTGACATAAAAATAATAATACTTCAAGTATACTAACTAAGAAATCATGTCTTATCAAAATAACATGGCCAAAGAAAGTTATTCCTACAAAATCATATAGTCTGGCTATGCTCTATCTTCACCACACAAAATATTTAAATCATGCACAACCTCGGTTACAATCCAAGCAATTGTTTCATACTTTTGATATTCTCAAACCTTTTCAATCTTCAGGCAATATATGAGCGTGAGCCATGGATATAGCACTATATGTGGAATAGAATGGTGGTTGTGGAGAAGACAAAATGGAGAAGATAGTCTCACATCAACTAGGCATATCAACGGGCTATGGAGATGCCCATCAATAGATATCAATGTGAGTGAGTAGGGATTGCCATGCAACGGATGCACTAGAGCTATAAGTGTATGAAAGCTCAACAAAAGAACTAAGTGGGTGTGCATCCAACTTGCTTGCTCATGAAGACCTAGGGCAATTTTGAGGAAGCCCATCATTGGAATATACAAGCCAAGTTCTATAATGAAAAATTCCCACTAGTATATAAAAGTGATAACATAGGAGACTCTCTATCATGAAGATCATGGTGCTATTTTGAAGCACAAGTGTGGAAAAAGGATAGTAACATTGTCCCTTCTCTCTTTTTCTCTCATTATTTTTTTATTTGGGCTTTTTCTTCTTCTTTTTGGCCTCTTTTTTTTCATCCGGAGTCTCATCCCGACTTGTGGGGGAATCATAGTCTCCGTCATCCTTTCCTCACTAGGACAATGCTCTAATTATGATGATCATCACATTTTAATTTACTTACAACTCAAGAATTGCAACTCAATACTTAGAACAAAATATGACTCTATGTGAATGCCTCCGGCGGTGTACCGGGATGTGCAATGATGCATGAGTGACATGTATGAAGAATTATGAGTGGTTGCTTTGCCACAAATACAATATCAACTACATGATCATGCAAGCAATATGACAATGATGAAGCGTGTCATAATAACGGAATGGTGGAAAGTTGCATGGCAATATATCTTGGAATGGCTATGGAAATGCCATAATAGGTAGGTATGGTGGCTGTTTTGAGGAAGGTAAGTGGTGGGTTTATGGTACCGGCGAAAGTTGCGCGATACTAGAGAGGCTAGCAATGGTGGAAGGGTGAGAGTGCGTATAATCCATGGACTCAACATTAGTCATAAAGAACTCACATACTTATTGCAAAAATCTATTAGTTATCGAAACAAAGTATTACGCGCATGCTCCTAGGGGGATAGATTAGTAGGAATAGACCATCGCTCGTCCCTGACCGCCACTCATAAGGAAGGCAATCAATAAATAAATCATGCTCCGACTTCATCACATAACGGTTCACCATACGTGCATGCTACGGGAATCACAAACTTCAACACAACTTTTTCACAAATTCACAACTACTCAACTAGCATGACTCTAATATCACCATCTCCATATCTCAAAACAATTATCAAGTATCAAACTTCTCATAGTATTCAATGCACTTCTATGAAAGTTTTTATATTATTCCTAAAAGCAAATTTCCATGTTGTTCTAAAGGAATCTCAAAATAATATAAGTGAAGCATGAGAGATCAATTATTTCTATAAAATTAAACCACCGTTGCGCTCTAAAATATATAAGTGAAGCACTAGAGCAAAAACTATATAGCTCAAAAGATATAAGTGAAGCACCTAGGGTATTCTTATAAATTTCAAATCATGTGAGTCTCTCTCAGAAGGTGTGTACAGAAAGGATGATTGTGGTAAACTAAAAAGCAAAGACTCAAATCATACAAGACGCTCCAAGTAAAACACATATCATGTGGTGAATAAAAATACAGCTCCAAGTAAAGTTACCGATAGACGAAGACGAAAGAGGGGATGCCTTCCGGGGCATCCCCAAGCTTAGGCTTTTTGGTGTCCTTGAATTTTACCTTGGGGTTCCATGGGAATACCCAAGCTTAGGCTCTTGCCACTCCTTGTTCCATAATCCATCAAATCTTTACCCAAAACTTGAAAACTTCACAACACAAAACTCAAAATAGAAAATCTCGTGAGCTCCGTTAGCGAAAGAAAACAAAACACCACTTCAAGGTACTATAGAACTCATTCTTGATTTATATTGGTGTTAAAACTACTGTATTCCAACTTCTCTATGGTTTATAAACTCTTTTACTAGCCATATATTCATCAAAATTAGCAAACAACACACGAAAAACCGAATCTGTCAAAAACAGAATAGTCTGTAGTAATCTGTAACTAACGCAAACTTCTGGAACCGCAAAAATTCTAAAATAAATTTCTGGACGTGAGGAATTTATCTATTAACCATCTGCAAAAAGGATTAACTAAATATCGCTTTCCAAAAAATGGCAGCAATTCTCGTGAGTGCTAAAGTTTCTGTTTTTTACAGCAAGATCAGAAAGACTTTCCCCAAGTCTTCCCAACGGTTCTACTTGCCACAAACACTAATTAAACACAAAAAACACAACCAAAACAGAGGCTAGATAAATTATTTAGTACTAAACAGGAGCAAAAAGAAAGGAATACAAATAAAATTGGGTTGCCTCCCAACAAGCGCTATCATTTAACGCCCCTAGCTAGGCATAAAAGCGAAGATAGATCTAGGTATTTCCATCTTTGGTAGGCAATCCATAAGTGGCTGTCATGATAGATTCATATGGTAATTTAACTTTATTTCTAGGGAAATGTTCCATGCCTTTCCTTAATGGAAATTGGAATTTAATATTCCCTTTCTTCATATCAATAATTGCACCAATCGTTCTAAGGACAGGTCTACCAAGAATAATAGGACATGAAGGATTGCAATCTATATCAAGAACAATGAAATCTACGGGCACATAGTTCCTATTTGCAACAATGAGAACATCATTAATACTTCCCATATGTTTCTTAATGGTGGAATCTGCAAGATGCAAGTTTAAAGAACAATCATCAAAATCACGAAAACCTAGCAAATCACACAAAGTTTTTGGAATCGTGGAAACACTAGCACCCAAATCACACAAAGCATAACACTCATGATATTTAATTTTAATTTTTATTGTAGGTTCCCACTCATCATAAAGTTCTCTAGGGATAGAAACTTCCAACTCAAGTTTTTCTTCATAAGATTGCATCAAAGCATCAACGGTATGTTTAGTAAAAGATTTATTTTGACTATAAGCATGAGGAGAATTTAGCACAAATTGCAACAAAGAGATACAATATATCAAAGAGCAATTATCATAATTAAATTCCTTGAAATCCAAGATAGTGGGTTCATTGGTATTTATAGTTTTAACCTCTTCAATCCCAGTTTTAACAATTTTTGCATCAAGATCTAAAAACTCCAAATTTTTGGGATGCCTTCTAACTAAAGATGACTCATCTCCAGTCCCATCATTATCAAGATTCATATTGAAAACAAGGATTTAATAGGGGACACATCAATCACTTTTAGATCTTCAACCTTATTATCATGAAAACTAGAAGAACACGCTTTCAAAAAGCAATCTTTCTTAGCACGCATCCTAGCGGTTCTTTCCTTGCACTCATCAATGGAAATTCTCATGGCTTTGAGAGACTCATTGATATCATGCTTAGGTGGAATAGATCTAAGTTTGAAAGAATCAACATCAAGAGAAATTCTATCCACGTTCCTAACCAAGTCATCAATCTTAAGCAAGTTTTCTTCAATCAAAGCATTGAAACTCTTTTGCGAAGTAATAAATTCTTTAATACTAGATTGAAAATCAGAGGGCATCTTATTATAATTTCAATAAGAATTGTTGTAGGAATTACCATAATTATTAGAGGAATTACTAGGAAACGGCCTAGGATTAAAATTACCTCTATACACGTTATTACCAAAATTGTTCCTACCAACAAAATTCACATCCATAGATTCATTCTTATTCTTAATCAAAGTAGACAAATGGATATCATTAGGATCAGTAGGAGCACTCTTATTAGCAAAAAATTTCATAAGTTCATCCATCTTTCCACTCAAAACATTAATCTCTTCAATTGCATGCACTTTTTTACTAGTAGATCTTTCAGTGTGCCATTGAGAATAATTAACCATAATATTATCTAGGATTTTGATAGCTTATCCTAAAGTGATTTCCATAAAAGTTCCTCCCGCGACCGAATCTAAAAGATTTCTAGAAGCAAAATTTAATCTAGCATAAAAATTCTGTATAATCATCCATAAATTCAAACCATGTGTAGGGCAATTACGTATCATTAATTTGAAGGAAATATGCCCTAGAGGCAATAATAAAGTTATTATTTATTTCCTTATATCATGATAAATGTTTATTATTCATGCTAGAATTGTATTAACCAGAAACATAATACATGTGTGAATACATAGACAAACAGAGTGTCACTAGTATGCCTCTACTTGACTAGCTCGTTAATCGAAGATGGTTATGTTTCCTAACCATGAACAAAAGAGTTGTTATTTGATAAACAGGATCACATCATTAGAAGAATGATGTGATTGACATGGCCCATTCCATTAGCTTAGCACCCGATCGTTTAGTATGTTGCTATTGCTTTCTTCATGACTTATACATGTTCCTATGACTATGAGATTATGCAACTCCCGTTTGCCGGAGGAACACTTTGTGTGCTACCAAACGTCACAACGTAACTGGGTGATTATAAAGGAGCTCTACAGGTGTCTCCAAAGGTACATGTTGGGTTGGCGTATTTCGAGATTAGGATTTGTCACTCCGATTGTCGGAGAGGTATCTCTGGGCCCTCTCGGTAATGCACATCACATAAGCCTTGCAAGCATTGCAACTAATGAGTTAGTTGCGAGATGATGTATTACGAAACGAGTAAAGAGACTTGCCGGTAACGAGATTGAACTAGGTATTGAGATACCGACGATCGAATCTCGGGCAAGTAACATACCGATGACAAAGGGAACAACGTATGTTGTTATGCGGTCTGACCGATAAAGATCTTCATAGAATATGTGGGATCCAATATGAGCATCCAGGTTCCGCTATTGGTTATTGACCGGAGACGTGTCTCGGTCATGTCTACATTGTTCTCGAACCCGTAGGGTCCGCACGCTTAAGGTTTTGATGACAGTTATATTATGAGTTTATGCATTTTGATGTACCGAAGTTTGTTCGGAGTCTCGGATGTGATCACGGACATGACGAGGAGTCTCGAAATGGTCGAGACATAAAGATTGATATATTGGAAGCCTATATTTGGATATCGGAAGTGTTCCGGGTGAAATCGAGATTTTACCGGAGTACCGGGAGGTTACCGGAACCCCCCGGGAGGTATATGGGCCTTAGTGGGCTTTAGTGGAAGAGAGGAGAGGTGGCTAGGGCTGGGCCGCACGCCCCTCCCCCCTAGTCCAAATAGGACAAGGAGAGGGGGCGGCGCCCCCCTTCCTTCTCTCTCTCCTCTTTCCCCCTCCCGAATCCTATTCCAACTAGGAAAGGGGGGAATCCTACTCCCGGTGGGAGTAGGACTCCTCCTGGCGCGCCCTCCTCCTGGCCGGCCGCACCTTCCCCTGCTCCTTTATATACGGGGGCAGGGGGCACCCCTAGACACACAAGTTGATCCACGTGATCATATTCTTAGCCGTGTGCGGTGCCCCCTTCCACCATAATCCTCGATAATATTGTAGCGGTGCTTAGGCGAAGCCCTGCGACGGTAGTACATCAAGATCGTCACCACGCCGTCGTGCTAACGGAACTCTTCCCCGACACTTTGCTGGATCGGAGTCCGGGGATCGTCATCGAGCTGAACGTGTGCTAGAACTCGGAGGTGCCGTAGTTTCGGTGCTTGATCGGTCGGGCCGTGAAGACGTACGACTACATCAACCGCGTTGTGCTAACGCTTCCGCTGTCGGTCTACAAGGGTACGTAGATCACACTCTCCCCTCTCGTTGCTATGCATCACCATGATCTTGCGTGTGCGTAGGAATTTTTTTGAAATTACTACGTTCCCCAACAGTGGCATCCGAGCCTAGGTTTTATGTGTTGATGTTATATGCACGAGTAGAACACAAGTGAGTTGTGGGCGATATAAGTCATACTGCTTACCAGCATGTCATACTTTGGTTCGGCGGTATTGTTGGACGAAGCGGCCCGGACCGACATTACGCGTACGCTTACGCGAGACCGGTTCTCCCGACGTGCTTTGCACAAAGGTGGCTAGCGGGTGACAGTTTCTCCAACTTTAGTTGAACCGAGTGTGGCTACGCCCGGTCCTTGCGAAGGTTAAAACAGCACCAACTTGACAAACTATCGTTGTGGTTTTGATGCGTAGGTAAGATTGGTTCTTGCTTAAGCCCGTAGCAGCCACGTAAAACTTGCAACAACAAAGTAGAGGACGTCTAACTTGTTTTTGCAGGGCATGTTGTGATGTGATATGGTCAAGACATGATGCTAAATTTTATTGTATGAGATGATCATGTTTTGTAACCGAGTTATCGGCAACTGGCAGGAGCCATATGGTTGTCGCTTTATTGTATGCAATGCAATCGCGCTGTAATGCTTTACTTTATCACTAAGCGGTAGCGATAGTCGTGGAAGCATAAGATTGGCGAGACGACAACGATGCTACGATGGAGATCAAGGTGTCGCGCCGGTGACGATGGTGATCACGACGGTGCTTCGAAGATGGAGATCACAAGCACAAGATGATGATGGCCATATCATATCACTTATATTGATTGCATGTGATGTTTATCTTTTATGCATCTTATCTTGCTTTGATTGACGGTAGCATTTTAAGATGATCTCTCACTAATTATCAAGAAGTGTTCTCCCTGAGTATGCACCGTTGCGAAAGTTCTTCGTGCTGAGACACCACGTGATGATCGGGTGTGATAGGCTCTACGTTCAAATACAACGGGTGCAAAACAGTTGCACACGCAGAATACTCAGGTTATACTTGACGAGCCAAGCATATACAGATATGGCCTCGGAACACGGAGACCGAAAGGTCGAGCGTGAATCATATAGTAGATATGATCAACATAGTGATGTTCACCAATGAAACTACTCCATCTCACGTGATGATCGGACATGGTTTAGTTGATTTGGATCACGTGATCACTTAGAGGATTAGAGGGATGTCTATCTAAGTGGGAGTTCTTAAGTAATATGATTAAATTGAACTTAAATTTATCATGAACTTAGTCCTGGTAGTATTTTGCAAATTATGTTGTAGATCAATAGCTCGCGTTGTTGCTTCCCTGTGTTTATTTTGATATGTTCCTAGAGAAAATTGTGTTGAAAGATGTTAGTAGCAATGATGCGGATTGGATCCGTGATCTGAGGTTTATCCTCATTGCTGCACAGAAGAATTATGTCCTTGATGCACCGCTAGGTGACAGACCTATTGCAGGAGCAGATGCAGACGTTATGAACGTTTGGCTAGCTCAATATGATGACTACTTGATAGTTTAGTGCACCATGCTTAATGGCTTAGAATCGGGACTTCAAAGACGTTTTGAACGTCATGGACCATATGAGATGTTCCAGGAGTTGAAGTTAATATTTCAAGCAAATACCCGAGTTGAGAGATATGAAGTCTCCAACAAGTTCTATAGCTAAAAGATGGAGGAGAATCGCTCAACTAGTGAGCATGTGCTCAGATTGTCTGGGTACTACAATCGCTTGAATCAAGTGGGAGTTAATCTTCCAGATAAGATAGTGATTGACAGAATTCTCTAGTCACCATCACCAAGTTAGTAGAACTTCGTGATGAACTATAATATGCAAGGGATAACGGAAACAACTCCCAAGCTCTTCGTGATGCTGAAATCAACGAAGGTAGAAATCAAGAAAAACATCAAGTGTTGATGGTTGACAAGACCACTAGTTTCAAGAAAAGGGCAAAGGGAAGAAGGGGAACTTCAAGAAGAACGGCAAGCAAGTTGCTGCTCAAGTGAAGAAGCCCAAGTCTGATCCTAAGCCTGAGACTAAGTGCTTCTACTGCAAAGGGACTGGTCACTGGAAGCAGAACTACCCCAAGTGATTGGCGGATAAAAAGGATGGCAAAGTGAACATAAGTATATTTGATATACATGTTATTGATGTGTACTTTACTAGTGTTTATAGCAACCCCTCAGTATTTGATACTAGTTCAGTTGCTAAGATTAGTAACTCGAAACGGGAGTTGCAGAATAAACAGAGACTAGTTAAGGGTGAAGTAACGATGTGTGTTGGAAGTGGTTCCAAAATTGATATGATCATCATCGCACACTCCCTATACTTTCGGGATTAGTGTTGAACCTAAATAAGTGTTATTTGGTGTTTGCGTTGAGCATGAATATGATTTGATCATGTTTATTGTAATACGGTTATTCATTTAAGTAAGAGAATAAATTGTTGTTCTGTTTACATGAATAAAACCTTATATGGTTACACACCCAATGAAAATAGTTCGTTGGATCTCGATCGTAGTGATACACATAAACATAATATTGAAACCAAAAGATGCAAAGTTAATAATGATAGTGCAAACTTATTTGTGGCACTGCCGTTTAGGTCATATTGGTGTAAAGCGCATGAAGAAACTCCATGCTGATGGGCTTTTGGAATCACTTGATTATGAATCAGTTGATGCTTGCGAACCATGCCTCATGGGCAAGATGACTAAGACTCCGTTCTTTGGAACAATGGAGCGAGCAACAGATTTGTTGGAAATCATACATACTGATGTATGTGGTCCGATGAATATTGAGGCTCGCGACAGGTATCATTATTTTTTGTTCTTCACAGATAATTTGAGCAGATGTGAGTATATCTACTTGATGAAACATAAGTCTGAAACATTTGAAAAGTTCAAAGAATTTCAGAGTGAAGTGGAAAATCATCGTAACAAGAAAATAAAGTTTCTACGATCTGATCGTGGAGAAGAGTATTTGAATTACGAGTTTGGTCTTCAGTTAAAACAATGTGAAATAGTTTCACTACTCACGCCACCTGGAACACCACAGTGTAATGGTGTGTTCGAACGTCGTAATCGTACTTTATTTGATATGGTGCGATCTATGATGTCTCTTACAGATTTACCGCTATTGTTTTGGGGTTATGCATTAGAGACAGCTACATTCACGTTAAATAGGGCACCATCTAAATCCGTTTGAGATGACACCGTATGAACTATGGTTTAGCAAGAAACCTAAGCTGTCGTTTCTTAAAGTTTGAGGTTGCAATGCTTATGTGAAAAAGTTTCAACTTGATAAGCTCAAACCTAAATCGGAGAAGTGCGTCTTCATAGGATATCCAAAGGAAACTATTGGATACACCTTCTATCACAGATCCGAAGGCAAGACTTTTGTTGCTAAATTCGGAAACTTTCTAGAGAAGGAGTTTCTCTCGAAAGAAGTGAGTAGGAGGAAAGTAGAAAACTTGATAAGGTAATTGTACCTTCTCCCTTATTGGAAAGTAGTTCATCACAGAAATCTGTTCTTGTGACTACTACACCAATTAGTGAGGAAGCTAATGATGATGATCATGTAACTTCAGATCAAGTTACTACCGAATCTCGTAGGTAAACCAGAGTGAGATCCGCACCAGAGTGGTACGGTAATCCTGTTCTGGAAGTCATGTTACTAGACCATGACGAACTTGCGAACTATGAGGAAGCGATGATGAGCCCAGATTCCGCGAAATGGTTTGAGGCCATGAAATCTGAGATATGATCCATGTATGAGAACAAAGTATGGACTTTGATGGATTTGCCCGATGATCGGCAAGCCATAGAAAATAAATGGATCTTCAAGAGGAAGACGGACGCTGATAGTAGTGTTACTATCTACAAAGCTAGACTTGTCGAAAAAGGTTTTTGACAAAGTTCAAGGTGTTGACTACGATGAAATTTTCTCACTCGTAGCGATGCTTAAGTCTGTCCAAATCATGTTAGCAATTGCCGCATTTTTATGAAATCTGGCAAATGGATAAACAAAACTACATTCCTTAATGGATTTAAAGAAGAGTTGTATATGATGCAACCAGAAGGTTTTGTCAATCCTAAAGGTGCTAACAAAATATGCAAGCTCCAGCGATCCATCTATGGACTGGTGCAAGCATCTCGGAGTTGGAATATACGCTTTGATAAGTTGATCAAAGCATATAGTTTTATACAGACTTGCGGTGAAGCCTGTATTTACAAGAAAGTGAGTGGGAGCACTACAACATTTCTGATAAGTATATGTGTATGACATATTCTTGATCGGAAATAATGTAGAATTATTCTGCAAAGCATAAAGGAGTGTTTAAAAGGATTTTTTTTCAAAGAAAACCTCGGTGAAGCTGCTTACATATTGAGCATCAAGATCTATAGAGATAGATCAAGACGCTTGATAAGTTTTTTTCAATAAGTACATACCTTGACAAGATTTTGAAGTAGTTCAAAATGGAACAGTCAAAGAAAGAATTCTTGCCTGTGTTACAAGGTGTGAAATTGAGTAAGGCTCAAAACGCGACCACGGCAGAAAATAGAATGAGAATGAAAGTCATTCCCTATGCCTCAGCCATAGGTTCTATAAAGTATGCCATGCTGTGTACCAGATCTATTGTATACCCTACACTGTGTTAAGCAAGGGAGTACAATAGTGATCTAAGAGTAGATCACTGGACAACGGTCAAAAATATCCTTAGTGGAATATTTCTCAATTATGGAGGTGAAAAAAAAGGTTCGTCGTAAAAAGTTACGTCGATGCAAGTTTTGACACAGATCTGGATGACTCTAAGTCTCGATCTAGATACATATTGAAAGTGGGAGCAATTAGCTAGAGTAGCTCCGTGCAGAGCATTGTAGAAATAGAATTCGCAAAATACTTACGGATCTGTATGTGACAGACCCATTGAATAAAATTATCTCACAAGCAAAACATGATCACACCTTAGTACTCTCTCGGTGTTAATCACATAAACGATGTGAACTAGATTACTGACTCTAGTAAACCCTTTGGGTATAGGTCACATGACAATGTGAACTATGGGTGTTAATCACATGGTGATGTGAACTATTAGTGTTGAATCACATGGCGATGTGAACTAGATTATTGACTCTAGTGCAAGTGGGAGACTGAAGGAAATATGCCCTAGAGGCAATAATAAAGTTATTATTTATTTCCTTATATCATGATAAATGTTTATTATTCATGCTAGAATTGTATTAACCGGAAACATAATACATGTGTGAATACATAGACAAACAGAGTGTCACTAGTATGCCTCTACTTGACTAGCTCGTTAATCGAAGATGGTTATGTTTCCTAACCATGAACAAAAGAGTTGTTATTTGATTAACGGGATCACATCATTAGAAGAATGATGTGATTGACATGACCCATTCCATTAGCTTAGCACCCGATCGTTTAGTATGTTGCTATTGCTTTCTTCATGACTTATACATGTTCCTATGACTATGAGATTATGCAACTCCCGTTTGCCGGAGGAACACTTTGTGTGCTACCAAACGTCACAACGTAACTGGGTGATTATAAAGGAGCTCTACAGGTGTCTCCAAAGGTACATGTTGGGTTGGCGTATTTCGAGATTAGGATTTGTCACTCCGATTGTCGGAGAGGTATCTCTGGGCCCTCTCGGTAATGCACATCACATAAGCCTTGCAAGCATTACAACTAATGAGTTAGTTGCAAGATGATGTATTACGAAACGAGTAAAGAGACTTGCCGGTAACGAGATTGAACTAGGTATTGAGATACCGACGATCAAATCTCGGGCAAGTAACATACCGATGACAAAGGGAACAACGTATGTTGTTATGCGGTCTGACCGATAAAGATCTTCGTAGAATATGTGGGAGCCAATATGAGCATCCAGGTTCCGCTATTGGTTATTGACCGGAGACGTGTCTCGGTCATGTCTACATTGTTCTCGAACCCGTAGGGTCCGCACGCTTAAGGTTTTGATGACAGTTATATTATGAGTTTATGCATTTTGATGTACCGAAGTTTGTTCGGAGTCCCGGATGTGATCACGGACATGACGAGGAGTCTCGAAATGGTCGAGACATAAAGATTGATATATTGGAAGCCTATATTTGGATATCGGAAGTGTTCCGGGTGAAATCGGGATTTTACCGGAGTACCGGGAGGTTACCGGAACCCCCCGGGAGGTATATGGGCCTTAGTGGGCTTTAGTGGAAGAGAGGAGAGGTGGCCAGGGCTGGGCCGCGCGCCCCTCCCCCCTAGTCCGAATAGGACAAGGAGAGGGGGGCGGCGCCCCCCTTCCTTCTCTCTCTCTCCTCTTTCCCCCTCCCGAATCCTATTCCAACTAGGAAAGGGGGGGAATCCTACTCCCGGTGGGAGTAGGACTCCTCCTGGCGCGCCCTCCTCCTGGCCGGCCACACCTTCCCCTGCTCCTTTATATACGGGGGCAGGGGGCACCCCTAGACACAGAAGTTGATCCACGTGATCATATTCTTAGCCGTGTGTGGTGCCCTCTTCCACCATAATCCTCGATAATATTGTAGCGGTGCTTAGGCGAAGCCCTGCGACGGTAGTACATCAAGATTGTCACCACGCCGTCGTGCTGACGGAACTCTTCCCCGACACTTTGCTGGATCAGAGTCCGGGGATCGTCATCGAGCTGAACGTGTGCTAGAACTCGGAGGTGCCGTAGTTTCGGTGCTTGATCGGTCGGGCCGTGAAGACGTACGACTACATCAACCGCGTTGTGCTAACGCTTCCGCTGTCGGTCTACAAGGGTACGTAGATCACACTCTTCCCTCGTTGCAATGCATCACCATGATCTTGCATGTGCGTAGGAAATGTTTTGAAATTACTACGTTCCCCAACATAATTTCATCCTCTCCCAAGATTGTGCAACATGTTCATGATCAAGTTGCTTAAAATTCATAATATCGTTTCTAAGAGAGATGATCTTAGAGGGAGGAAAATACTTAGAGATAAAAGCATCTTTGCACTTATTCCATGAATCAATACTATTTTTAGGCAAAGACGAAAACCAAGCTTTAGCACGATCTCTAAGCGAAAACGGAAATATCTTAAGTTTAACAATATCATTATCCACATCTTTCTTCTTTTGCTTATCACACAAATCAACAAAGTTGTTTAGATGGGTAGCAACATCTTCACTAGGAAGGCGAGAAAATGGATCTTTCATGACAAGATTCAGCAAAGCAGTATTAATTTCACAAGATTTAGCATCGGTAAGAGGAGCAATCGGAGTGCTACTAAAATAATTGTTGTTGGTATTGGCAAAGTCACACAATTTAGTATTATCTTGAGCCATCGTGACAAGCAAGCAATCCAACACACAAGCAAACAAGAAACAGGAAAAAAAGGTAAATAGAAAAAGAGAAGGGGAACGGAAAAAGAGGGCGAATAAAATGGCAAGGGTGAAGTGGGGGAGAGGAAAACGAGAGGCAAATGGCAAATAATGTAATGCGAAGGATAAGAGTTGTGATGGGTACTTGGTATGTCTTGACTTGGCGTAGATCTCCCCGGCAACGGCGCCAGAAATCCTTCTTGCTACCTCTTGAGCACTGCGTTGGTTTTCCCTTGAAGAGGAAAGGGTGATGCAGTAAAGCAGCGTAAGTATTTCCCTCAGTTTTTGAGAACCAAGGTATCAATCTAGTAGGAGACCACGCGCGAGTCACCTCGTACCTACACAAACAAATAAGAACCTCGCAACCAACGCGATAAAGGGGTTGTCAATCCCTTCACGGCCACTTGCAAGAGTGAGATTTGAAAGAGATAATAATAATAAGATAAATATTTTTGGTATTTTTATGATATAGATTGAAAGTCAAGATTGCAAAATAAAATAGATGGGAAGCTTGTATGATGGAAAATAGACCCAGGGGCCATAGGTTTCACTAGTGGCTTCTCTCAAGAAAGCATAAGTATTACGGTGGGCAAACAAATTACTGTCAAGCAATTGATAGAAAAGCGAATAATTATGCGAATATCTCGGCATGATCATGTATACAGGCATCACGTATGTGACAAGTAGACCAACTCCTGCCTACATATACTACTATTACTCCACACATCGACCGCTATCCAGCATGCATCTAGAGTATTAAGTTCATAAGAACAGAGTAACGCCTTAAGCAAGATGACATGATATAGAGGGATAAACTCATGCAATATGATATAAACCCCATCTTTTTATCCTCAATGGCAATAATACAATACATGTCGTTTCCCCTACTGTCACTGGGATCGAGCACCGTAAGATTGAACCCAAAGCTAAGCACGTCTTGCATTGCAAGAAAGATCAATCTAGTAGGCCAAACCAAACTGATAATTCGAAGAGACTTGCAAAGATAAACCAATCATACATAAAAGAATTCAGAGAAGAATCAAATATTGTTCATGGATAATCTGGATCATAAACCCACAATTCATCGGATCTCGACAAACACACCGCAAAAAAGATTACATCGAATAGATCTCCAAGAGAATCGAGGAGAACTTTGTATTGAGATCCAAAGAGAGAGAAGAAGCCATCTAGCTACTAGCCATGGACCCGAAGGTCTGAAGTAAACTACTCACACATCACCGGAGATGCCATGGAGTTGATGTAGAGGCCCTCCGTGATCAATGCCCCCTCCGGCGGAGCTCCAGAAAAGGCCCCAAGATGGGATCTCTCGGGAACAGAAGGTTGCGGTGGTGGAATTAGGTTTTCGTGGTGCTCCTGGATGTTTGCAGGGTACGTGGACTTATATAGGAGGAAGAAGTAGGTCGGTGGAGCAACGAGGGGCCCACGAGGGTGGAGGGTGCCCCCTGCCTCGCGGCCTCCTCGATTGTTTCTTGACACCCACTCCAAGTGTCTTGGGTCACGTTTGTTGAGAAAATAATGTTCCCGAAGGTTTCATTCCGTTTGGACTTCGTTTGATATTCCTTTTCTGCGAAAGACTGAAATAGGCAAAAAACAACAATTTGGGCTGGGCCTCCGGTTAATAGGTTAGTCCCAAAAAGATATAAAAGTGTAAAATAAAGCCCATTAACATCCAAAACAGATAATATAATAGCATGGAGCAATCAAAAATTATAGATACGTTGGAGACGTATCAGTCAGCAAGGCAAGTAACACTTTGATCATATCCCTTTATTACCCAGTTTTTTATGCATTAGTTTCAAACATCAAACATTGCGTGAGTAGGATTGATAACGTGTGGATATTTGGGAAGTAGTTGATGAGGTAGGAACCTATTGCCCTTTCATTTCAAACCCTGGGTGTTACTACATTATACTTACACTGCGATGCTATGCTCGTAGACGTGGTTTGGTTTTGAGAGAATTCATGAAAGTTGTGAGAGTTATTGTTAACTAAGGTTTAACTTAAGGTGGCTACTTTAATACACATATGGGTGGATTGGTTGTGGGCACCTGGGGAATCCAGTGTTGTCCAAGGAGATCCCTGGGAATATGTGTGATCAGCCAATGGTTTGCCACCCAGGCTCAAAGGGATCATAATGTTATTCATGCTGGAAACTTTCGTGTGCAGCCACAAGCCATTATGGGCTCTGGCATAGTTGAGTATGTTGTGTGACCTCTTTCAGTGGTAGACTAGCAGATGTAGGGGATGTAGGTGGTACGGTCTACCCGTCGTAAAGAGTTAATGCTTATGAAAGACTATGTCTTGGTCATCTGTTTCTCAAACATCATGTAGTGCGAGAAATTCAACGGAGGAGATTGAGTCTTTTGGGGAAAAGTGCGCAAACCTCTGCAGAATGTACACACTAATCATGATTAGCCGTGTCCCCGATTATGGACATCTTGAGTATCTGGTGCTTGAATTATTATGTTGATCTCATCACTATACTTAATTAATTTGTCGGGTATTTAAACTTTTAATTGTGATTGAGTTGGGGTTACCTTCTCAATGTTTTCAAGAAACTTTGTAGTTAAATAAAATATATTCCTTTGTTGTAGGAAAAAAATTAGCTTCATGCAAATGATAACCATAGAGTCTCCACCAGCCATATATGCATGTAGTGGTAGTTGTTATTTGTGCATTGCTCTATCATGTTATCTTGCCATCATATTCCACGTGCTGACCTACACAGGCTGCAACGTATTATGTTGCAGAATTTTCAGACGAAGAGTAGGGTGTGCTCGGTCGTTGTCATGCACTCAGTTTTGCCGTGGAGGCGGATGGACTCTCCTACTTTCAAAGCTTCCATTGTTATCTTATGTAGATGGACTTCATCCATACTATTGTAATAAGTTCTCTTTTGAGACATTCGATGTACTAAGTGTGTGATTGCACTCTGTTATAAAACCTCAAGTATTGTGTGTGTCAGCAATACTGTGACACCCCAAAAATTTGGCCTTGTTTTATTAAATTAAATTTTTTGCCAGGAATTAAAACTTTGGATTTCTGAGCTCCATTTTGATTTTTTAAATCATTTCCTTCCCTGTTATGATGAGTTTTTCCCAAAGAGAAAACTTTTCAAATATGTTATTGGACTTGTTTAACCTCTCAAGAAAAACTTTCCTTTTATCAGTATAACTAATTAACTAACTTAATTGCTTGATCTTTACTTTCTTGAAAATAGTTTTTCAAGGTTAAATGGCCATATTTGAACTACAACCATTTGATAGATTCACTTAAAATTTCCACAAAAATTTGGTGATGTCAGGTTATGTTTTTAAATCACTTTTATGCAAAAATATATTTCATTCATGAAATATTTTGAGCCCTGCACTCAATTTTCTTCTCTGGTCCACAGTGCATTTTGCACTGCAACCCATTTAAATAATTCTTTAAAACTTCTACCAAAATTAAGGGAGGTCAGTAGGAACATATTATTCCACTTTGTGCAAAAATCCAGGGTTGTTCTTTGAAAAGTTTGAGTGAATCAACCTCTTTTCCATTCTGGTCCAATTTGATGGTTTGTACAGCAACACCCATTTTAGTTGCTCCTATATCCATGGTTATTTCTCCTACTTGTAGTCCTTCATGTTAAACCCCTTAAGTCCAGGAGCATGCACCATTTGGATCATTTTTGGTTCATGAAATAATGCTATTTATTTCCTGTCCATAAATGTAGTTTTGCAAAACTTGCACTAGCAAGTTTCCCCTTTTGGTCCAAATAACCACACCACTCTCTCTTGCATCTAAAGAGACCCCAACCTGGAAGTTTTTGGCCACCCCAAGACTTGCCTAAGTGCCATTGGCATTTTGTCAAACACCCTGCGGACATGTTCTGTTTTGACATGAATTGTGGCATTGCACTGTGAGCTTGCACCGTTGATCAAACAAGCATGTCCACTAGACTCCCAGTTGCTCCTAACCTCGATCTGGTAAACCCCAACCTCACCTGCGACCTCTAGCATGCTCTGGCATTTCGTCGAGCACACTCGGTGCGTGCACTGGGCGCGCCCAGAGCGCGCATATGGCAGCCGCGCACACGAGCCGACACGCTGGCCCCCACGGCTTTGGCCCGCTCTGCAGCACCACCCCACGCGCTCCCCTCCTCGCAACAACGCGCCAAGCAGCCCCCGCCGCGCCCGGCAGGCCAAGCGCTAGCCGCCGCCGCCGCCCGACAGCCCTGCACCGTTCAGCGCCGCCCAAGCCTCGCCCGCTCGCCACCTGGCCCCTGGAACAGCGCGTGCTCATCCGCGAGTGTGTCCTCTAGCGCTCGTCGCCGCCACGATGCCCTGCTGCTACAGAACGACGGTTCGCCGCCCGCCCTTATCCACCGCCGCGGAACCGACCTCGGCGAGCTATAAATGGAGGCCCCCGAGCCTCCCCGAGCACGCAGGCGACCTCATGCTACCCCCACGGCGCTCCCCTACCTCGCATTCGACCCGGGGAGGCCTCCTTCCTCATCTCCGGCAACTCCTGCCGCCGCCACCGCCCCGGCCAATCCGGCACCTCCAGTACCTCCCCCTCTCCGTTCTCTTCGCCAATAACTTCCTCATTCCCCTGCGAACCCAACCCCCTACTTAATTTTGATCGGGAGCCATCGCCACCAACAAATCACTTTGTCACCGGAGCTTCCCTCCGCCGCGGAGCTCGCCGCCGGCGATTTCCTCCACCTCCGACGACCCTACGACCACCGGGAGAACCGCCCCAGCCGTGCGGATCCATCCCTACCCTCGAGGGCCCGCGAGGAGCAGCCAAACGCTGGCGACGATCGCCGGAGCCCCGCTCCGCTCGGGCAGAGGAGGAAGACGACGCGCGGCGACTGGTCAAACCTGACCAGTGGGCCCCTGGACCCACTGTCAGCGACCCCGCGCCGTCCATGCTGGAGTAAGTGGGGGCGTCATACCCGTAATACGTCTTCTCTGCGCGAAAGCGTAATCTCTTCAAAACGTTTTCTTTTCTGTTTTAATTTAAAAACAGATTTTGACCAGAACTTTGACTGGCTATAACTTTTTAAATATAACTCCAAATGAGTTGATTCTTTTTCCTACCTTCCTCAAATTTGGTCTAGTTTATTTTAAGATTTATTTGAAAAATTTTCAAACAACTTTTGGTGCTGTTTTTAATTTGTGTGTTAATTCAATTATATTTGCTAAATAGGATTTTTGGAAGAGAGAAGAAACTTTCAAAAGTTTGGAGAGCACCCTGCCTTTCCACACATTGAAGGCAAGCATTCTGAATCCCGGCATAATATTTTGGTGTGATCGTTGATGCATTTATAACACCACCGCATTTCGAAGGACTTGTTATTTCATGTGATATGATCATATGCATGGGTGCATGTTATTGATTTCCATGCTGTTGGAAATGAACACACTTGTGATGATAATCATCCTCATGTGCCTTGCATGCATACCGGTAGGAAACCGGGAAAACCTCTGCCTTGGGTAGGCATGAGTTTGTCGCCGGTCACCGTCGGGACGGTTATGTCGGTATGGCATGGTAAGGATATAATGAGTGTTGATTGTTGGTTGAAATATATTCGTTATACTAATCATGCAGGGAATACTTGAACCTCCTGAGTCGACCGTAGATCGAGTCTTGTTCCAGTAACCCCCATACTTGTTTCGTACTACCACTCGTCTCTACAGCAAGTAGAGTACGGTTTAGTAAGTTGTCAACCTCTTCCTAGCACACACAGTACAGAGAGGCCATGGTGGATGATACCGGTTGTAGCTGGTAGGCAGGCCACCTGGTCCGGGGGCATGGGTGTTTCCGGTTGGGACCGAGAGGGGAGGCCACCCCTTAGAGCGCGCGATATAAGTTTGATCCCATGCTACGCGAGGTTGTAGGCTCCCCACTTAGAGTTTGCTTAACAGGTGTCGTGGGTGATTCCAGACACGTGTGTGATAAGCTGGTGTGTGCAAGTTAGGTGTGTTTTCAACAAAAAGACCGTAGATGGAATTAGTCCCGATGGACTAAAGAAATCCGTTACTCGTGGGTAAAGAGTACACCCTCTGCAGAGAATAAACCTATTCGAATAGCCGTGTCCATGGTTAAGGATTACAGTCTGGGATGGGTCAGGTGTCGGTCTTAGTGTCGGTCTTCGGAGGTGAAACGGTTAACCAGGAAATGGAATTACTACTCGTGACTTGTGATATCTATGATTATTATTATTGTTGACTAACCCGTGATATTATTGTTATTACCGAGTATCTCTGGGATGGTTCTACCTCCGGGATATTCATTATGATTGTTTCTTTTAAAGCCCTTTATGTGGTGTCGCTCAGACGCCCGACTGTGGCATTTCTTTTAAAGCCCTTTATGTGGTGTCGCTCAGACGCCCGGCTGTGGCATTTCTTTTAAAGCCCTTTATGTGGTGTCGCTCAGATGCCCGACTGTGGCATTCTTTTAAAGCCCTTTATGGGGTGTCGCTCAGACGCCCGACTGTGGCATTCTTTTAAAGCCCTTTATGTGGTGTCGCTCAGACGCCCGACTGTGGCATTTCTTTTAAAGCCCTTTATGTGGTGTTGCTCAGACGCCCGACTGTGGCATTTCTTTTAAAGCCCTTTATGTGGTGTCGCTCAGACGCCCGACTGTGGCATTTCTTTTAAAGCCCTTTATGTGGTGTCGCTAAGACACCCGACTGTGGCATTGCTTGTTATTTGTTTTCCTAAATTTTTAATACTACCATGTTATTGCATTTTTATAAATAACTTGCTTGCACGCATCAGAGTTTCATTTGTCTTTTGTGTCTGACGCCATGAGCATAAAATATTTTCAGCACATCATAGTTATATTATACCTGTGTTCATAATGTTTGCGAGTACATTCAAAGTACTCACTGGCTTGTCCCTGGCTATTGTCTTGGCCAGATTTTCTTGCACGGAGAGGAGCGACGCGATGCCAGCCCCGGAACCCACACAATGGAGATAGCAGCCTCGCGAAGATAGGAATTAACCTGGTCAGCTGTTCCCGTGGGAAATGGAGTCCCATAGACACTGATGTTTCACAACCCGCTTCCACCATCAACCACTAGAAACCATTTGTTGTACTCACAGGCCAGAATGGTCTTGTACTACATATTTTGTATTTTGCTTGGAATTTCTGTATCAAGTTGGAGCCTCATCAGCTAACAGTAATCCTGGGGCTGATGAGCACGACGGTCTTTTCTGGAAATTTATTACCCGGAAAACCCGGTCGTGACAGGCTTGGTATCAGAGCCAGGCTGACCATTGGCTAATCCTATCTTAGCCAGGTCGAAAAAACTTAGGCAAACCAACCCACTAGACCTTAGCCAAACCCCAGCCAAGCTTCTCGTGCAAGATAGCCACATAGTGACCCAACACCTTTTGGCAGTCGGTGCCCAACCTATCAACCTAACCTATCACTCATGCGCCAGTGACCGGCCCCTAAATAGTCCTTTCTCGCAAGCGTGCGAAGGAAGACTCCGTCCCCTTTTTCCTATAAAAAGGGCACGCTAGCCTCAACCAGCACAACACAGCCGCTACCCCAAACCGAGCCACAATGCCTGGACCTATAGTGCACAACGAAACCACATTAACCAACCTTGGAGGTTTTGTGACCATCCTCGCAAACCTCACCCGTCGTGCCTACGCGTTAGAGGAGCCACCAGAATATGTTGTGCATCAAGGACCCATGAGCAGTGAAGACCGTCAATTCTGGGCCATTGTGCACATCTACGGTAGGGGTCTAGCACCCGAGCGCCCCTACAGGTTCACCGGAAGGACAACTTCCTTTGAGCCACAAGCCATCCAGCTAGCCGCTCGAGAGGCTATAGTTCATCTCAGGCACTTGTCGCCCAGAGTTAACTGTCGCTCGTTCCACTACTACCCCAGGCGTGAAGGGTATGGTAGACCACCCCAAGTTGCCAACGGAGATCACGAGACGGACCCCGCATTGTTGCACCTAGTGCGCTATGTAAGTGCACTAGAGGCACTGTTCGACCAGATCACTATTGATCTAATCGCAGCTCGTGGAGAGCTGGTTCGTCGAGCCCCGGCGAGAGGAGAAAACGAGCCCAACGCCGACAACCCAGTCGTGCTATTTGGACAACCGATCGAGACCCCGAGGTCTGCCCCAGCCATCGGCCAAGGTGCTGCGATAACCCCAGAGGTGCTTCGTCGCATATTGGGAGCACACTCCAACGGGGTTGTGGCCAACAATCCCCGCGATGGTCATCATCACTACCCCGACCCTGCAGTTCCCCCGCCATCTCCGACTAATCCCGGAAGTGAGACACGTGGAGAAGCCTCGACATCCACCAGGCACGCCCGTTTAGACATAAACGAGGTAGACTAAGCCGTATGAGTAGCACCGAGTCTCAGCGTATCCTCACTTTGTAATCACGCGACCGTGTATATTAACGCAGCCTGTCGTTCTACCTCTGTTTTAATAGTAGCCTTGCATTTTTGGTCAGTGCATAGCTGCATATTTTTCCGGGCACAACTACCAAAACCAACCCGACGACAACCACAGTAACACGTCTCTTTATGAGATATGTGTATCTCTGACACTGACCCGACCTTTGGAGCTAAGCTGGCAAATTTATTACCTTTCACCACGGTAAAATGATCCAGCTCCATTGCTATATAAAGGCCACCTTGTGACCTTACCCAGCAACCCTCACCTTGTGCACCACACTCACGCTTTTTCCTGTCATGCCGAACCCCAGCATTCATCTGAGAACCCCAGATGCAACCCCAGGTAGCTTTGTCAAAATATTGTGGGATTTTACCCGCAGTACCATGGGTTCTACCCAGCCACCCCAGTACGAGCTGTTCAAATCAAGGATCACCCCATCCACCTCGGAATATTGGGCAGCAGTACACATTCCTCCTGTAGACCCCAACCAAGATCCAACAGAAATTTCCTTCGTGGGGAAATCTATGCCAACCCCACACTTGGCCATAGAAGCTGCTGCGAAAGAAGCGATTGCTCGTCTTCGATCCGCAGTACCCTATGCCCGCGAACGAGGATATTATTACTTTCCGAGTCGTGCAGCACCCGGAGAAGTTACATCTTTTCCCGGTGGACGTATTGAGAGAGACCCAGTTCTGGCCAACCTTATCCAGTACATCATTGGTCAAGAGCATTTGAACCAGCGAGTGATGGATTATCTCCAGAGCCTCACAAATTTAAATCCTCAGATTGCCATCGGCAGACCACTGAGACCCGACCCGGAGAGACGCATACATCGACTGGTCAATCCACTTCCTCCAATAGAAGAGGAGTGTATTCCTTTACCAGAGACATTTTATCAGGACCCCGTCCAGTTACCGTTTTCATTTTAGACGTCGCTACTGTATTTGTTTTTGCAGCATTTATATTTATGTATGTGACTTATGCGTGATACCCTGAGTTTGTACGGCAAGTCAATTATTTGGCTTCTACTAATGTGTGTAGTTTTTGTTGTGGTTTATGCTCCTTTAAATTAACTGTTTTTCCCTCGCGAAATCCTGGAGCGAGATTTCTTTTCCCTGAGTTGCTACACCTGCCCCTTCTCACGACGCGGATTAATTTCACACAGCACCACACAGCAGACTCACAACCATAATCATTCAGACACATACACTGTTTGCAAAACTTTGCAACGGCGTTACATCCAGCTAATCACCCCCCTAACAACAGTTAGCACCCGGCACACTCCATCTACTCTTCATGATCACCACCACCGCGGAGAGCCAACACCCGAGCCGCAGCGTTGCGATACTCGTCGAAGATCATCGCGCACAGGAGCACAGAGAGCCCCAGCAGTGTCGCCAGCCCTCCGCATATCAGGATCACAAACCAGTCCGGCATCGCCTCCGCCATTAGAGCCTCACTCGAGTTTCTATAAGCAGTAATGGAGAAAGAAGGAGGCGGAGAAGTGAGGCCAGATGTGAGGAAGAAGAGAGAGTCACCCCGGCCGTTTTTATAGCTCGAGCTCGGTGTACGGTGGGCGAAGTCCACCAACGCCGCTCGTCGCCGATCGCCGATGTTCGGAGTCGAATCCGCGAGCAGTGCCGACAGCACGCTGGCCCGCGAGGTGAGTGCATGCTGCACCGGCAGCTAGCACGCCGCGCACTACCACGGTACGGCCTAGATGCCCTACGCATTAGGCATCACCGGTGGAGAAAGCGCGAGAAAGCGCGCGGGAGAGAGGAAGAAGAAAGAACCAGAGGGAGAAGAAGAGGAGACTGACAGTGGACCCCGGGTCCACCTGTCGGCCAGAGAGAGCACTGTGCTCTCGGGTACGACCAGCGTATATTTAAATTTAGGTTATTCTAAATTTTTATCCAGCGTAGAAATCACCCGATTTTGTTCCGAACCGTAGACTTTTCCACGCAGCACCAGTTTTCACACTGTGGTTTTCACCACTTATTGCCCTCTCACTGTAGCCACTCTTTATTGCGTAAATATTTTCTTAACACCGCTTTTAGCAAATCTCGAGGACGAGATTTTTCTTAAGGGGGATAGTATTGTGACACCCCAAAAATTTGGCCTTGTTTTATTAAATTAAAATTTTTGCCAGGAATTAAAACTTTGGATTTCTGAGCTCCATTTTGATTTTTTAATCATTTCCTTCCCTGTTATGATGAGTTTTTCCCAAAGAGAAAACTTTTCAAATATGTTATTGGACTTGTTTAACCTCTCAAGAAAAACTTTCCTTTTATCAGTATAACTAATTAACTAACTTAATTGCTTGATCTTTACTTTCTTGAAAATAGTTTTTCAAGGTTAAATGGCCATATTTGAACTACAACCATTTGATAGATTCACTTAAAATTTCCACAAAAATTTGGAGATGTCAGGTTATGTTTTTAAATCACTTTTATGCAAAAATATATTTCATTCATGAAATATTTTGAGCCCTGCACTCAATTTTCTTCTCTGGTCCAGAGTGCATTTTGCACTGCAACCCATTTTAATAATTCTTTAAAACTTCTACCAAAATTAAGGGAGGTCAGTAGGAGCATATTATTCCACTTTGTGCAAAAATCCAGGGTTGTTCTTTGAAAAGTTTGAGTGAATCAACCTCTTTTCCATTCTGGTCCAATTTGAGGATTTGTACAGCAACCACCCATTTTAGTTGCTCCTATACCCTTGATTATTTCTCCTACTTGTAGTCCTCCATGTTAAACCCTTAAGTCCAGGAGCATGCACCATTTGGATCATTTTTGGTTCATGAAATAATGCTATTTATTTCCTGTCCAGAAATGTAGTTTTGCAAAACTTGCACTAGCAAGTTTCCCCTTTTGTCCAAATAACCACACCACTCTCTCTTGCATCTAAAGAGACCCCAACCTGGAAGTTTTTGGCCACCCCAAGACTTGCCTAAGTGCCATTGGCATTTTGTCAAACACCCTGCGGACATGTTCTGTTTTGACATGAATTGTGGCATTGCACTGTGAGCTTGCACCGTTGATCAAACAAGCATGTCCACTAGACTCCCAGTTGCTCCTAACCTCGATCTGGTAAACCCCAACCTCACCTGCGACCTCTAGCATGCTCTGGCATTTCGTCGAGCACACTCGGTGCGTGCACTGGGCGCGCCCAGAGCGCGCATATGGCAGCCGCGCACACGAGCCGACACGCTGGCCCCCACGGCTTTGGCCCGCTCTGCAGCACCACGCCATGCGCTCCCCTCCTCGCAACAACGCGCCAAGCAGCCCCCGCTGCGCCCGGCAGGCCAAGCGCTAGCCGCCGCCGCCGCCCGACAGCCCTGCGCCGTTCAGCGCCGCCCAAGCCTCGCCCGCTCGCCACCTGGCCCCTGGAACAGCGCGTGCTCATCCGCGAGTGTGTCCTCTAGCGCTCGTCGCCGCCACGATGCCCTGCTGCTACAGAACGACGGTTCGCCGGCCGCCCTTATCCACCGCCGCGGAACCGACCTCGGCGAGCTATAAATGGAGCCCCCGAGCCTCCCCGAGCACGCAGGCGACCTCATGCTACCCCCACGGCGCTCCCCTGCCTCGCATTCGACCCGGGGAGGCCTCCTTCCTCATCTCCGGCAACTCCTGCCGCCGCCACCGCCCCGGCCAATCCGGCACCTCCAGTACCTCCCCCTCTCCGTTCTCTTCGCCAGTAACTTCCTCATTCCCCTGCGAACCCAACCCCCTACTTAATTTTGATCGGGAGCCATCGCCGCCAACAAATCACTTTGTCACCGGAGCTTCCCTCCGCCGCGGAGCTCGCCGCCGGCGATTTCCTCCACCTCCGACGACCCTACGACCACCGGGAGAACCGCCCCAGCCGTGCGGATCCATCCCTACCCTCGGGGGCCCGCGAGGAGCAGCCAAACGCCGGCGACGATCGCCGGAGCCCCGCTCCGCTCGGGCAGAGGAGGGAGACGACGCGCGGCGACTGGTCAAACCTGACCAGTGGGCCCCTGGACCCACTGTCAGCGACCCCGCGCCGTCCACGCTGGAGTAAGTGGAGGCGTCATACCCGTAATACGTCTTCTCTGCGCGAAAGCGTAATCTCTTCAAAACGTTTTCTTTTCTGTTTTAATTTAAAAACAGATTTTGACCAGAACTTTGACTGGCTATAACTTTTTAAATATAACTCCAAATGAGTTGATTCTTTTTCCTACCTTCCTCAAATTTGGTCTAGTTTATTTTAAGATTTATTTGAAAATTTTTCAAACAACTTTTTGGTGCTGTTTTTAATTTGTGTGTTAATTCATTTATATTGCTAAAATAGGATTTTTGGAAGAGAGAAGAAACTTTCAAAAGTTTGGAGAGCACCCTGCCTTTCCACACATTGAAGGCAAGCATTCTGAATCCCGGCATAATATTTTTGGTGTGATCGTTGATGCATTTATAACACCACCGCATTTCGAAGGACTTGTTATTTCATGTGATATGATCATATGCATGGGTGCATGTTATTGATTTCCATGCTGTTGGTAATGAACACACTTGTGATGATAATCATCCTCATGTGCCTTGCATGCATACCGACAGGAACCGGGAAAACCTCTGCCTTGGGTAGGCATGAGTTTGTCGCCGGTCACCGTCGGGACGGTTATGTCAGGTATGGCATGGTAAGGCGATATAAGTGGTGACTCTGTTGGATGAAATATATTCGTTATGCTAATCATGCAGGGAATACTTGAACCTCCAGAGTCGACCGTAGATCGAGTCTTGTTCCAGTAACCCCCATACTTGTCTCGTACTACCACTCGTCTCTACAGCAAGTAGAGTACGGTTCAGTAAGTTGTCAACCTCTTTCTAGCACACACCGTACAGAGAGGCCATGGTGGATGATATCGGTTGTAGCTGGTAGGCAGGCCACCTGGTCCGGGGGCATGGGTGTTTCCGGTTGGGACCGAGAGGGGAGGCCACCCCTTAGAGCGCGCGATATAAGTTTGATCCCATGCTACGTGAGGTTGTAGCCTCCCCACTTAGAGTTTGCTTAACATGTGTCGTGGGTGATTCCAGACACGTGTGTGATAAGCTGGTGTGTGCAAGTTAGGTGTGTTTTCAACAAAAAGACCGTAGATGGAATTAGTCCCGATGGACTAAAGAAATCCGTTACTCGTGGGTAAAGAGTACACCCTCTCCAGAGAATAAACCTATTCGAATAGCCGTGTCCATGGTTAAGGATTACAGTCTGGGATGGGTCAGGTGTCGGTCTTAGTGTCGGTCTTCGGAGGTGAAACGGTTAACCAGGAAATGGAATTACTACTCGTGACTTGTGATATCTATGATTATTATTATTGTTGACTAACCCGTGATATTGTTGTTATTACCGAGTATCTCTGGGATGATTCTACCTCCAGGATATTCATTATGATTGTTTATTTTAAAGCCCTTTATGTGGTGTCGCTCAGACGCCCGACTGTGGCATTTCTTTTAAAGCCCTTTATGTGGTGTCGCTCAGACGCCCGACTGTGGCATTTCTTTTAAAGCCCTTTATGTGGTGTCGCTCAGACGCCCGACTGTGGCATTCTTTTAAAGCCCTTTATGGGGTGTCGCTCAGACGCCCGACTGTGGCATTCTTTTAAAGCCCTTTATGTGGTGTCGCTCAGACGCCCGACTGTGGCATTTCTTTTAAAGCCCTTTATGTGGTGTCGCTCAGACGCCCGACTGTGGCATTTCTTTTAAAGCCCTTTATGTGGTGTCGCTCAGACGCCCGACTGTGGCATTTCTTTTAAAGCCCTTTATGTGGTGTCGCTAAGACACCCGACTGTGGCATTGCTTGTTATTTGTTTTCCTAAATTTTTAATACTACCATGTTATTGCATTTTTATAAATAACTTGCTTGCACGCATCAGAGTTTCATTTATCTTTTGTGTCTGACGCCATGAGCATAAAATATTTTCAGCACATCATAGTTATATTATACCTGTGTTCATAATGTTTGCGAGTACATTCAAAGTACTCACTGGCTTGTCCCTGGCTATTGTCTTGGCCAGATTTTCTTGCACGGAGAGGAGCGACGCGATGCCAGCCCCGGAACCCACACAATGGAGATAGCAGCCTCGCGAAGATAGGAATTAACCTGGTCAGCTGTTCTCGTGGGAAATGGAGTCCCATAGACACTGATGTTTCACAACCCGCTTCCGCCATCAAACACTAGAAACCATTTGTTGTACTCACAGGCCAGAATGGTCTTGTACTACATATTTTGTATTTTGCTTGGAATTTCTGTATCAAGTTGGAGCCTCATCAGCTAACAGTAATCCTGGGGCTGATGAGCACGACGGTCTTTTCTGGAAATTTATTACCCGGAAAACCGGTCGTGACAAATACCGATCCAGGGATGACACTTAAGCACAGAGACTTTACCGTCTGAGGTCGGGTCGCTACAAGATGGTATCAAAGCCCACGCTGACTGTAGGGCACGACCACTAGGACAAGCCACATGATACTCTTCTCTAGTCATTTCTGACTCTTCTCCATTTTCTACTCTATAGATGGCGGACCCAAGGAACAAGTTCACTCAACCGGATGATGACACCCCTTTCAGACGTCACTTGAAGGAAGTCACTAGGTACCTGAGCATCGGAATACCAAGTTTCACCGGGATCTACACCGCCACTTTACCAGAAGAGGAGCGTTGGATGATTCGAGTTCATGTTCCAGAAATGACGTTCGCACCAGTTAATGAGCCCATAGAAGGGCGACGCTGTTGGAGAGGCGACGACGCATAGGAGGGGAGGCTGCAGGGGCAGCGCTGGTCGTTGATGAAGGCGATGAGGGGGGGGGGGGGGTCCGGTGGCGCGCCACCAAGGGCGGCGAGGAGGAGGTCGGGCGCTGTGGTCTCGCGGTGGAGGCGGCGAGAGGATCGGGCGCAGGGAGCTCCTCTCCCTGGCTCGATGCGTGCGTGAGTGTGTGGCGGTGGTGTGGAAAGTCGAGAGGGAGAGGAAGCCAGCGAGCGAGGGCGATGAAGGCAGAGCGGGCTAGGGTTAGGAGGGAGCGGATGGGCCTTGGGCCAACTGGTCCGGCTAGACGCGGCTACAGACTGCATTTGGCTTCTCTCTGATCTCTCACTTCTCTCTAATCTCCAAATAACAGAAAAATCAAAGGAAAGGAGAAGAAAGGGAAGGGGTTAGGGGGAGAATTTGGCATCAGGTTAATTTTCCTGGACTCATAAAAATATGAGAAATTTAAATAAAATGGCAAGAGGATTTTTAGAGAAAATAAATTCACACATGTTGAATTTAATTCAACATGTTTGAATTTTGAAGCCCGTTCGAATGGACTCTAAATGGGCTGAGATTTGAGGAGATGATCCCACACATTGGATGTGATTTATGGGCAGATTTGGAACATTTTACAGGACAAACTAAAATTGCAACTCAATTTGCAATTTAAATTAAAAGGTCAAAAAGGAAGGATAGGAAGTTGAGTCGGATAAAAGAAGAGTTGAAGAGTATTGCAATTGTGTTATGGGTGATTCCAAGTTAATGGAATATTCATTATAGCTCCCTAATATATTGGGAGGATATGTTATAAAGAGAATTACCATGTGAATTCCCTCAGTTTAAATGGAACGAAGATCCATACGATTTATTAAGATGAGTTGGAAAAAATAAATGACATGATGCAATGCAAAAATAACAATTTCAAACACACGATAACAATGGAAAACATGGAAGGCGTCTCGAGCGTGGTCTCGGGTCGTTACAACTCTCCTCCACTTACAAGAGATCTCGCTCCGAGATCTAGGGATGGCACCCGAGGGAAACGGAAGAGGAAGAGGTAAAACAAAGTTGCTTCTTGACAAAATAGCGAAACCAAAGAACCTTAGAGGTTGAACAACTTGAAATAAAGAATCCAACAAAGATTAATGTGATTGAAAACACTCCGTTAGACAAGAGGAATAACAAACATTACGGAAACCTTGTAGGTTGAAAGACATGAAATAAGAGCTTGATGAACCAAAAGAATATGACCACACCGGTAATAACGAGATAGCCCAGGAACAAGAATGGCAAAATTTGGACATCACTCCAGTAGAAAAGAGAAGGAAAATTTGATAAGATGAAAAGAACTTGAAAAGAGAACACCACACTCCAGTTAAAAGGATAAGCAAGGAAAAGAACATGATCTTTACAAAACGAGATGATGAGTGAAGAGAGCAACATCACAATGCCTCCAAAACAAATGAAGAATGGAATGAAGGAAATGTAGAAGAGAACAACAACTTATACCACAAATGAATTTGAAAAGCATCCTTACGTAGAAGGGTTGAACGGAGTTTTTGGAAAATCAACAACGAAAAGAACAAGCTTGTTGTGGGCTTATGGAAAATATCTCAAAACTGGAGGTGAAATTCTGCCACTAACGAAAACAATTGCTTGCTTCAGATCAACGAAGAGATGAAAACTTCTTTCGCCGAGAGGATAGGAGAAACCTTGGATCATTGATAGGCACCACAAATAGCAACATTCCCAATGGAAGGCTTTACGTTAAATCTATACGAAGATAACTCCAAGGAAGAAAACGATGGGTTTAAATATCTCATTCTTGACAACTTGTGAATCATGAAACATGAAGGAAATTGTCACGAATGACATAAGACCACCTCAAATGATAAGGTAGAAAGAATTGCACTTCGGGTGCAAGATGAAGAATGCTTGAACTCCTCAAAACAAAACATGTGTTGGACACCATGTTTATTTTAGATTATAGCTTGGTGGATCTTAACTTCGAGAGAAATCTTGAAGAAAAATTGAAGAATGAAAGGAATCCTTGACGAACCACGATGATGAGCCTTCGTGAAGAACTCCGGTAATAAAAGGATGATGGAAAGAAAGAGAAGTCGAAAGAACCCGGTGAAGCCTTGCAATTATTTAGATGGAACTTCGTGACGAGATAATGCGGAAAACATGGAACTCCGGAAAAGAAATGATGAAGCATCTCGAACCGAGAATGTGACATGATGAACAACTCCGAAAAGAAGAAATTGATCACCTCGAGGAAATAAGAATAAGATTTATGTCATGCTTACCCTTCATCAACTTAAAATGATGACAAGCAACATGTAGGCATGCTACTTATTCTTGTTGAAAAGGATTAAGCAAGGATATAGCGCAAACTTCGAAAAATCTTGAACAAACCACCGGTGGGATTTGGAAACAACAAATGAATTGATATGAACACAAGGGAAGAGAAATCTTGAATGAACCACCGTAGAATTGAAAATGAACGAAGCAAAGGGAATGAATCACCGGTAAGAATTAGAAAATAAACGAAGATACTTTAGGGAATTCGGATACGAGAGAACGAAGAGATCATGAACTGATTAGAGGATATTTGAATGATGCACCAGAAGAATATGGAGATGAACAAAGAGGCATCAATTTAGAATAATTGGAGAACGAAGCTGAAAACTTAGAACGAAGAAATCTTCTAAAATGATGGCCTTCAGATGATCGAGAAAGGAAAGCAACTCCTGAAATGCATCGGATGGGTATGAAAAGAATTTTGACAATCGAAAACAACTATGAGGATCACATGAAGTTAGAACCATTAATCTTCAAGAGAAAAGACCAAGATTTAGAGAAAATCTCTCCTTCGGGCTTCAACGCTGAGAATGACGATGAGAAACACCATCAAAATTGTTGAGACACTCCGGAACAATGAAGAATAGAAATGTTGAACCAACGATGAAAAGAATATGAAAGCAACCTTGGAGAAGGCATATGACTGATGATAATTCATCCTTACGTCAAACTTTGAAAATAATTTGAGAATAGCTCCAGAATTTTTTTTAGAAGAGTGAGGTAAGATCCTTGGAAAAGACCTATGGGTTAGGGAAAACTCAAAAGAAACACCGTTGAAAATGATTTTTAAAGAGAGATTGCACCGGTTGAATTAAATGGCTTGAATAAGGTAAGAACCTGGAAATAGCTTAAAATGATTAAGAATGGAAACTTGAATCTTCTGAGATATCTTCAACACTCCGGATATGAATAGAGAGGGATGAATAAATAAGAGAGGCTCGGATAAGAAATTCCAACATGATAAAACATGTGAAACAAAAGAAATGGATATGATTAAGACAGAAGCTTGAATTAAGTCCACCGGAGAAGAAAAGAGAACGAATAATGATGAAATTGCATAGCATCTTCATGAGAACCACCGAGTACAACATGAAAGCAAATGAATGAAGAGACTTCACATCAATAAAATGGATACTCGATTAAGAAATCTGATTCCTCGAAGAAAAAGGGTGGGAGGGCGGAAAACAAAGGCAGCTTGAGATGGATGAAACGAACACCATTGTGAAGAACTGAGAATTAATCTAGCAAATATTGAAAGGATAGGATTAACTTGAAGAGAAGCACACCGGTTGGAAATAGAATTGTCAAGACAATCTCGATGATCAAGAAGGATTAGTATTCACATAAAATATGAGAACACCGCTGAGGAAAAATATGGATTCAACACTTGACATCGAAGCAACTCGAATACCACAAACAAACCAAAACAAAGGATTTGGCTTGAAGAATAAGCCAAAAACAAACATATGATAGAGATTTCGTCCGAAATTTTCGTGGTGGGGCCCACATGGGCTCGATCGTACATCACCATCATGTACAAGGCAGTGCACATGACATACAAAGCGTCCCCGAGTCAGCATAGCCGAGGACTCTTTAAGACACAACGAGACCACTGGAAAACCAACCGTGGACAGGCGGGCCACTAGACGTCGGACCCCAATCTCATATCGTGCATCTGTCGGAAAGATATCCTAGGTAACTACTTGAATTCCCACCTATTAACTCTCGAAACTTTCTGGTTATGCAATCTGGTGTTGGGGATACAGGGAGGCACAAATATCTCACACAACTAACAAATTCTACACTCCAATTGTATCCATCCGTCAACACATAACCAAGAAAACCTCGGAAATCGTATACCTCAGACCTTCGAAAACATCCGATATACTAGATGTGGCAATACATCTGACCGCTCCCCCCAGTACCGGGTGTCGTCAAACTACTCTCACCACAAAGAGTATAGAAGCGTTTTCGATGTCGGCGACCTCTGGTATTTCAGAACTGAAACGATAAGCACTGTGACAAAAACACCTTGGAGCTCAACTCCCAAGACACTGCCACAACCCCTAAATGTCAGGAGGCACCAAGACAGAATTCCCATCACAATGATATCACAACGATCCAACAATACCCGTGTGATCCTAAAAAAATTGAGTGAAAAAGAGGAGAGTGAAGTCAAAACATCTACATCAGGAGTCCTCACCAGAGCGACGAAGGGCTGAGGAGTAAAAATAATTCCTACTCTCTGATATAACTAGACTTAAAATAGTTTTATTCTAGACTCAACAACGGCAGCGGTTCGATCAATCAAGGGGGCTACTAAGGTCGGTAAGGCTCTGATACCAACTTGTAGCGCCCAAGATGCGATTCTATCCCAATCACATGATGAATTCATGATTGGGGCACAACCGCATTCCGAGCGCCTAGCAAGGTGGATATCATTACAACATACCATGTACTAAATAGATGAGAATACAAGATAAAGGCTTACACTCGCCACAAGCTACACATCAATACAACAGTTCATCAATAAATAGCAATCATTACAACGGAAGAGCAGGATCCGACTACGGATGAAATCGAACGACAAAGAAGAACGACATCCATCCACCCTGCTAATCCCAGGCTCCTAGACCCGGAACCTATCCCTTGATCAAAGAAGAAGAAGCAGAAGAACTCAAAATAGGCAAGCATCGCACTCGCGTCAGATCATCGCATTACCTGTACCTGCAACTGTTGTTGTAGTAATCTATGAGCCATGAGGACTCAGCAATCCCATTACCATGGGTATCAAGACTAGGAAATCTTATTGGGTATGGAAGGGGTAAAGTGGTGAGGTTGCAACAGCGACTAAGCAAAGTATGGTGGTTAACTTACGAATACAAGAGTAAGATGAGAAACTACACAAATGGTCGCAAACTAGTAATGATCAAAAACTGATCCTGAACTACTTACATTCAAACATAATCCAACCGTGTTCTCCTCTCGAACTTCCTCAAAAGAGACAGCCATGGTTACGCAACGCGGTTGGTGTATTTTAATTGAGTTACGTCATGTCTTCTACAATCGGATATTAACAAATTCCCATCTGCCACATAACCGCAGACACGACTCTCGAAAGTTTAAACCCTGCAGGGGTGTCCCAACTTATCCCATGACAAGCTCACGATCCGTGGAGACAATCCTCCATCGCAGGACCCTCCGATCAGACTCGGAATCCTGGTGCACAAGACATTTCGACAATGGTAAAACAAGTCCAGCAAGACCTCCTGATGCACCAACCTAGCCTGATATGAGATGCGCAATCTCGTTCTCAGGGTACACCGGATGGGACATCCTACGAGTAAAACCAGCCCTCGAGTTTCCCCGAGGTGGCCCCGCAGTCTACCCGTTTGGGACCAACACCATCAGCACTGCCCCCTGCTATGTAGAAAAATCCTCGGGTTCATGACGCCCCATGCCAATTAATTATTTAGTTCAAGTATTATTATGGCAAATGTTAAAACCAAGGTTGGGCCTTGCTGGAAGAGTTTTATTCAAAGCGAACTGTCAAGAGGGCTCCATACCCCTCACCGTGTTAGGGACACAAAATCAAGGAACATAACACCGGTACGACGGAAACTAGGGCGGAAAGAGTGGAACAAAACATGAGGTATAAGGCCGAGCCTTCCACCCTTTACCAAGTATATAGATGCATTAATTAAATAAGAGATATTGTGATATCCCATGATATCCATGTCCCAACATGGAACAACCTACAACTGCACCTACAACTAGCAATGCTATAAGAGGGGCTGAGCAAAGCGGTAACATAGCCAAACAACGGTTTGCTAGGATGGTGGAAAAGGTTAGAGGCTATCATGACGATTTGGGAGGCTTGATAAACAAGTGATAGGTAGCGCGACATAGCGATAGCATCGAGACAACTAGCAAAGCAAAGATAGTAGTGGTATCCAGGGTAATGGTCATCTTGCCTGAAATCCCGCTAGGAAGATGACCAAATCCATGAATAAGATGAACATGCATAGTCGAATGGATCCTCAAAATCGCAACATTACCGGGACTATCGAGAAGAAGAACAACCGGAAAGAAGCAAACAACATGGTAAATAACCATCACATAAACATGGCATGATGCACAATCAACTATGATACATGTCCGGTGTAAAGAGGCATGGCATGGCAAAGGCAACAAACAATACTACAAATTAAGTGGAGCTCAATAGGTAACGAGTTGCATATTGACGAAACACCACATTCAAATATTTACTTCACTCTCGTTTAACTACTCATCAAAATTAAATGTTGGTTAACATGGCATGATGTGAAACATATATAAACTATCTATTTAGGCAAGTTTAAATGAGGCCGGAAACAACAAACAACAACTCCGGTAAATCCCCGCATGTCATTTAGCAACTTAAAGCAAACAACATTTTAAAGCATTTGAAATGTTGTTATCATGATGTGGATGACATATTTGAGTTTTATGCAACTTTGTGAAAATGTTGACATGAAGGATGATATAGAGCATTTGTCGCCATGGCGGAAAGAATTGGGTGCCACGACGACGGATCCGAAAAATGATGCCATGACAACATCTCGGTTCTGGTAACTTGATTGGGGTGTCGGTGCAAGGAAACAAGTATGAGAGGTGCAGAAGGTGCAAAGGTGACGAGGAGGGATCCCGGTAACAGGGTGTCCCATGTGACGACGGCATGGCAACGGGGAACATGCAAGAAACACGTCGGGCACAGTGCAAATGTGAGCATTTCATACAACATATGCATTCGTCCATGGGTGGTCGTTCTTGGCGGTATACCTTCAAAGCATGCATATTCGGAATAGTTCAAGTTCGTAGTGGAAGTAGTGGTACACGGATCTTGTCGGATCCACGCGACGGTAGTCGTACATGGTAAAGGTAGTGGTACTATGCGTCGATTGTCGTGGTACTTGGGGTCTTCGAACTTGCCGATCTTGACAACTCGAAGGGTACTTGGCGTCTTGCCGTTGCATATCCAGGGTCATCATGTAGTCGTTCTTGGTGATGGATTCGAGCATGGTGACGAACGTCGGGGTACTTGGCAGGTTCCAGTGCAACAACAGAATGGTACATAGGTAGGGTTCTCCAAGGGTCATTGCTGCACTTGGCATGCCACTCTCTGAAGGTGATCAGTGAGGATCTGGCGATGGCGCTCGGAGGAAGCAGCAGGTGGCAACCAAACGAGCAAGGGCATATGAGGTGAAGGAGTCATACTGCTGCTGGGGACAACCTCGTCCATGGCGAGGAGGAGATCGAACGATGGTGGAGCTCGGTGTAAGGCGGGTGCAGAGGAAAAGCAGACGTCGAGGCAGGAGTGGTGTGGGAGGAAGCAGGGGCGCCGGACATCAACCACAGCCGTCGGAGGCTGGGAGCTCCGCGGTGGCGGTCATGGCACGCGGGCGTGATAGCGAGGCAAGGGAGCTCGAGGCGGCTGTGTGCCTTCGGGAGTGATGCATGGGTGCAGGCGCGCGTGGAGAGGAGCCCGGCAGGGGAGGTGACGGAGGGGGGCAGAGGAGGTCATAGAGGGCTTGCCGGCGAGACGGCCCGAAGGGGCAGCCCTGTTGGGGAGGCGACGGCGCGGATGAGGGGAGGCTGCAGGGGCAGCACTGGTAGTTGACGAGGGTGATGGGGAGATCTGGGGGTGCGGCACCAAGGGCGGCGAGAAGGAGGTCGGGCGCGGGGGTCTCGCGGTGGAGGCGGCGAGGGGTAGTGCAATTGTGTTATGGGTGATTCCAAGTTAATGGAATATTCATTATAGCTCCCTAATATATTGGGAGGATATGTTATAAAGAGAATCACCATGTGAATTCCCTTAGTTTAAATGAATTCAAGATCCATACGATTTATTAAGATGAGTTGCAAAAAATAAATGACATGCTGGCATGATGACATGATGCAATGCAAAAATAACAATTACAAACACACGATAACAATGGAAAACATGGAAGGCGTCTGGAGCGTTGGTCTCGGGCCGTTACAGCAGGATTGAGCAAGGAAAAGCCTACACTCAAATAATGTTTTTGTGCTACTTCTACTACTTTGGACCCATGCCACTGCCCTACTAGCTCAACTCCCAGGCCCATCGACAAATGCACAACTCAAACGCGGAGAGATAAGTAATGATGGCGTTCAAGAGAGTCCATCACGGATAGCTAAGTTGCCTGGTACCTCACTGCTTGTCATATAGTAGGATAAAATAATTGTATTTCACGTTACTACGTGTGCTCAATGGACAATATATATAACATGTAGAGTAAAAAAGAGATGCAACAAGTGTTCAACCTCTTTGGCCAAGCCATGTCGATCTCAGCGTGATTGGGTTGGTTGGTGAGGATGCTCCGGCTAACTTGGCTGTCAGAAGAGGGGAAGAAGATCTTAGGTGTCTGGAGATGGAGCCCGGGGTACTGCTCCACTTTGATGGAGGGTTTCGTCGTTGGATCAGCTCCGGTGAGTTGTACGACACCGAGGCTGAAGCAGGACAAGAGAGACAATGTTAACCTCAATGGAATTCTAATAGCATCTCCAATAGATGACATAAAATACATAAGCACAAAGTGCTAGATCTAAAATACATCAGCCGCTCATCTATGAACTTAACTGTTGAAATTGAATTTAACTATCGAAATTGAACTTAACTATCAAAACTGAATTTTGCTATCGAAACTGAATTTTACTGTCGAAACTGAACGCACTAGTAGCAAAAAAGCAGTAGCAGCAGCGCGTGCGAGAGCCGGGGCAGCTGGTCATGTAGCAGTCCATCTTCAACCTCCACCCCCCTGAGCCGCCAGCCACCACCGGCCAAACCGCCGCCCCCACCGCCCGCGGCCGGCGGTGCGCCGCCCCGCCCGCCCTGAAACCACTCCCCACCGCCGGTCCGCCGCCGCCCCGGCCATCCCTCTAGCCCCATCACGGGCATTTCGCGTGTCGGGATTTCGCAGGAGGTGGGAGTTTTTGCGCGCATTGTAATTTTGGGGTAGCAAGGCGTGGGTTGAGATGGAGGGAGTTTTCGGAGCACAACGAGACAAAGATATATCTTAAATATTTCAGGGTAACAAGGCGCGGGTTGAAGAGGCGGGAGTTTCACAGCATGATAGACAAAGATGCTAGCTTGAAATTTCGGCATAACAAGGCGCGGCTTGAAATTTCGGGAGAACAAGCTTAACGTGTACCCAAAAAAGAGAATTCTCACCTCGTCACTAGAGAGAGCCATGTCTTGTTTTACTATATTACTAGAAATGCATTCAAATACAACAAAAAAACTAAAAAATCGGGACAACAAACATAACATGTACAGTACTAAAACAATTTTCACTTCCCTCAACAATAAAAAAACAATGTGTGTTATCTAGCATATGGGCTAAATTTGAGTACATTTTCCATGTTTGAATGGGATTGTATTCGGGTTAGTTATACAACCATCTAAATATTATCTTCACAACACATGACATGAATATAGGAGAAGTAAGTTCCGATATAAATACGAACTACATGTACATACGATCTCAAATTCAAATATATGTATCCATTTTATGTTGAATTCAGATCATAGTACATGTATTCTCTAGCTAGATGTTCGTAATCTAAACCATGTATGATACTTCATACAATATGTTTAACACGCACAACACACACACACACACAAACACCATTTAGACTAGTAAGGTACACATTCATTGCATGCATGAGATTTGGCAACCAAATTATGAATAAATACCACATTATAGCATGTAAGCTTTGAGTCATATATGCATGATGTAGATGTTCGTTTAATTCTTATAGTTCATTTCATTCAAAATCATCTAGTTTTTATAAGAAAGCTAATCTATTTTAAGATTCATGGAATTGTGCGTTGTAAAGCATAAAGTAAAAATAAATAATGGCAAATCATGTAGAAAAACATTTGGGCAATTTTGATACGGAAGATTCTATAACAAAGAAGAAGTGCTTGTGTTTTGAGGTTTGTGCATTATGCTTAAGTTCAACCATGGAGTCTTCTAGATTGTACATGTGGCAAAATCTGGTGGAATCTAGATGGTATCCAACGGCCAGTAGTGCTCAAATTTGCCATCTCTGCACCATCGGATTGGCTTCATCCAACGACATCTTTCAAAATTAAAGTTATCTGCACACTATATAAAAATATAAAATATAATATGTAGGTGTATAGATATAGATATGTGATGCGAAAGCCACCCATCATCTCCAATTAGAATAGTGTGTCCATGCACGGATGCAATGTGGCCAAACGATGTCTGCCATCGGTATCTCAAATTCAAATCATTCTGACCTTGTTCAATGTGTATACAGTACAACATGCTCGTTTCCAAACCACACCGCGCATATCTCAGTTATATTCATGCATGCATGGGTTTCAAACATCATGATCTCTTATTCAAATATTTGAATTCAACTTTACATTGATTATGGCCTCACCTAGTCTTGTACACCCACATAGTCGTCTTCTCTTTATAATTGTACCACTAACTTTCTCTCGTGCATGCATGCACACACACTACCAGTCAGTATTATCCATCGCACACATGCAATCTTTTTCTTCAGGTCGGTCTCCCATGCATGCACACACACACACACACACCTACCCCTCTCCATAAAATCGGGCATTCTTTATCTCTCACGTGCATGCGCAATGATCGATGTTCCTCTATGTGTGTGTATATATAGCTAGGTCTTTCACAGTTTTCCACACAAACTGACCAATCTATATATCTAGTGAGGTCTCACCCTCTTTCCCACGTCCACATCGATCAATCTATACCTCTCTATATAGGATTACATAGCTAATATACCCACATTAATTATATATCCAACGTCCCCCTCTGATCATCCATGCCTTCCTCTTCATCTCTCAGACGCGTGCATAGTGGAGAAGACAAGGGCAGCAAGGGCCCTGCCCCCCTAACATCACTATATATCGAGGCTAATATGAATGTGATCTTTAGACAATTCCTAGAAAATGGTTTAAGTTGATGAATTGGCCCTCCTCGTAAAGGATTAGCAATGCTTGGCCCCCTAGCTCATTTATTTTTCATGGCTCCGCCACTTCGCGCAACAGCGCGCGTTCTCGCCCCCTCTCTTTAAATATTGATCTCGCACTTGTGCAATCCTTCATAGTCTCCCTCCACTTGGCCCCTCGCACCATCTTCTAGCCCCCACCGGATTTTGCCACATGTACAATCTAGCAGATTCCATGGTTGAACTTAAGCATAATGCACAAACCTTAAAACACAAGTGCTTCTCCTTTGTTCTAGAATCTTCCGTATCATAACTGCCCAAACTTTTTTTCTAGTTGAATTGCCATTATTTGCTTTTACTTTATGCTTTACAATGCATAATTCCATGAATCATAAAATAGATTAAGGGCTTCTTTGATTCAAAGGATTCTCAAAGGAATTTTGGAGGATTCTAATCCTTAGGAATTTTTCCAATCTTGGTTGTTTGATTCGTAGGATTGTAAACCATAGGAATTTTTCCATAGGATTCATTTGCACTAGATTTCATAGGAAACATCCCATCCATAGAAACCTCTTTGAAAGAATCCTATGTTTTTTCTATGCACAATCAAACACTCGTACAATCCTATAGGATTCAAGACAACTTTCCACTCTAATCCCATGTTTTTTGTATTCCCGCGTTTTGGAAATCCTACAAATCAAAGAGGCCCTAGCTTTTTTTATAAAAACTAATTGATTTTGGATGAGATGAACTATAAGAATTAAACGAACGTCTACATCAGGCATTTATGACTCAAAGCTTACATGCTATAGTGTGGTATTTATTCATAATTTGGTTGCCAAATCTGATGCGTGCAATGCATGTGTACCTTACTAGTACTTCGAGTGTGTGCAAAACATGTAAATTAGAATTCCAATGGCACGCTATACAGTGTCTCTCTTACAGTTCATGAAGCCACGTGGCACATGTGGAGGCATTGTCGCGACCTCCTTGTGTGGTTTGATCACAATGACGTGCTGCTGGTTCCAGAAGAATGTACTCGGCCTCTCTGAGGCACACTGGCAGTACATGCACGAAGCAAAGATGTGCACGCACGCCACACACACACTCATTCCCTCGCACACACACACGGGTACACGGGGGGACGCATTTGAAGTAAATATGACCTAGAGGCAATAATGAAGTTGTTATTTATATTTCCTTATATCATGATAAATGTTTATTATTCATGCTAGAATTGTATTAAACGGAAACTTAGTACATGTGTGAATACATAGACAAACAGAGTGTCACTAGTATGCCTCTACTTGACTAGCTCATTAATCAAAGATGGTTAAGTTTCCTAGCCATAGACATGAGTTGTCATTTGATGAATGGGATCACATCATTAGCGAATGATGTGATTGACATGACCCATCCGTTAGCTTAGCACTATGATCGTTTAGTTTATTGCTATTGCTTTGTTCATAACTTATACATGTTCCTATGACTATGAGATTATGGAACTCCCAAATACTGGAGGAACACTCAGTGTGCCATCAAACGTCACAACATAGCTGGGTGATTATAAAGATGCTCTATAGGTGTCTTCGATGGTGTTTGTTGTCGGGGGTGTCGTGCGACATATGCCAAAGGATGGCTTATCATGGTGGGGGGTAGTAAGACGTCGCCGGTGCCAGGAAACGGGATGAGGCATAGACACGTACACCGGCGACACCCAGGTTCAGGGCTCTCCTAGGAGATAACACCCCTAGTCCTGCTCTGCGGGGTCTCCGCATGATCACTCAAGCAACAATGGTAGCTACAAGCTTGCTCCTTGAGCTGTTTCTCTAGAGGGGGAAGAAGAACAAGGCTAGCCCTAGCTTCCTCTCTCTCTATGTATGTGTGGGATGACTAAAGTCTGAACCCTTTGCATGGGTGTCCTGGGGGGGGGGGGGGTTATATAGGCCTACCCCCAGGGGTACAATGGTAATCTGGCCGGGTGTAGGACCCGACTGTCAGTGTGTATGGGCGCCGGCTTCTCCGCCAGCCGCTGGGGCCCGCCGCCTGGTGGGTCCCACCGGCTGTCTCATACTTCGCCGACAGCCCGTACCTGCCACTTGCGGGTCCTGTCGGTAGCTTAATACTGTGGCGATGCTACTGATGATGTGTGCTTTGTTGGGGAAGGCGTGGCTACAGTGCCGCCGCCTGGTGGGCGTTCATTGTAGCCATTCCCTATCTCTTCGGGTTAATGGCGCACAAACTCTGAGGGAGGGGGAGGGCCGCCTGCTGGGAGTCGGCCTCCCCTCCGCCGGCTGGTCGTAGCCTGCCGCCTTCCAGCCTCCTATGGACAGGTAGGGCCCACCGTCGGTGGGACATACCGACAACTCGTAGTGGAGGCGTGGTCTTCCTTGCCAGGTGTGATGTCACAGGCCGCGTGGCAACAGTGCCGCGCCGGACTGGGGTGTCCTTCCGGTACGATGCACTGTGGCCATGCCCCGTCCTAGATTCGGGGGTGGCAGATGACACTATAGCCACACCCGTCTCGTCGCCTTAATGTGGTGCAAACTTTGAGGGCATGAGGGGCCTGCCTGCCAGGAGCCGACCTCTCTGGAGGCCGCCTGTCAGGATTCGGCCCATCTCACGGCTTTCTTCTAAGGGGCGCCATCCTTCGGTTGGCCGGTGCTACCAGCCGGCCCAAAGAAGGCGATACTTTGTCCTTGAGGTTTGAGGGGCGCAGCCGGCCCCGATGTCTTGAATCGCCATGGGGAGCTGATGAAGCTACCCGTGGTCGTTTACTCCGACAGTAGTCCCCGAAGCTGGTGGGGCACCGCTGGTACAAAGGCGAGAAGCTTCAGCAACTTCCTACTCTGAGTGGTCAGGTGATCTTGTTTCATCCGCCCTTGGAAGTGCCGACTGGTACAACCCGGCCGCAACCTGGCGGACCGCCTGCTGATTTCGAAACATCGCGGCGGGAGCCGGGTGGCGCGCCAGCCGGCTGGGCCGGCCTACCAGCCCACGGTGTGACAGGACGTCGCCGCAGGCTGGGGCCTGCCACTACCATGCCTCGGCACGCATGCGGATCCAGTGCGGCCGAGGCGAACAGTTTGAATCCCGCTGTGCAACAACTACACGCCGGTACTGCGCGGCTAAAGCGGGATCGTGGGGGCATGGGCACAGTTAATCCCATGACCCCCACGTTCATGCCCCCTCGGCTTCGCCGCCTGGCTATAAGTAGGGGGAGGTGAGGGGTGGCAGACGCACGTGCGCCCCCACTCTCCCCTCTCCCTTCTTCCTCACGCCACCGCTGCTGCTCTTCTGCAGCCTTGCCGAAGTGCCGCCGTGGCTCCTAGTCGACGAGCGCGCCTCGCCCGCGGAGCTACCGCACTACCACGGGTACGCTCGCTCGCCCAAGCTCTTCGCCTCCGTTGAACCCGAGCCCCATGGTGCAGGCCAGAGCATGGGATGGCTCCAACATGCAAGAAGACCACATTATGTTCCTCCGCCAAACGCGGCGACTGCCCAGCGAGAACTACGTCCGGGCACGCCCGCCGCCCGAGGAGGAGATCTTCCCGGCACCGCGGGAACGCGAGTGGGTCTTGTTCCGCTCGCACTTCATCCGCGGCCTTGGCCTGCCGGCGAGCGATTTCCTCCGGGCCTTCCTCCACTTCTACCGCCTTCAGCCGCACCACCTGACGCCCAATACGGTGGTGCTACTGTCGGCCTTCGTCACTCTTTGCTAGGGTTACCTCGGCATTCCCCCACCCTCGAGCTGTGGGGGAATTATTCTACACCAAGCTCGGCTCCTCCGCCAAGAACGAGGCGGCTTAGTGCGGCGCCTTCGTCGCCGTGCACCGACCGGGTGTCGGGAGCTGCTTCCCAGCCATCAGCCTAACGCAGTCGGTCAAGCTTTGGCAGCGGTCGTACTTCTACGTGAAGAACTTCCACCTGGAGCACGACTTCGTCAACCTACCAACGTACAAGGCCGGCCCGCCAGCCAAACCCCACACCAACTGGACCTTCAAGCCGAAGGCATTGTCGGCCGCCTCCCTCGCCGCCATCGCCCGGCTCTGGGAGATGATGGAGTCGGAAGGCCTGAAGGCCTCAAACATGCTGACCACCATCATGGCGCGCCGGGTGCTCCCCCTCCAAACCTGGCCTCACCTGATCAGCTAGATAAGCGGGCACCAAGACCCAAGCCGGATGTGCACCAAGGAGATGCCGGAGGCAGAGGTGGCCCGCCTGGTAAATTTTATTTCGAGCTGCAAGCTCTCGAAGGGAGAGTGGCAGTTTGGCAAGCAGCCGTACTCCCACGCAGACCCTCCGCCTGCGGTAAGTCCTTAGTTCTTTTTCTTCTCATTTGCCGAGTTCTTTTTTTTGCCGCCTAATCAATCAATCACTTTGCACAGATCCTCTTGTCCTAGTCGGCAGTCGACGCCATGGAGGAGGGCCAAGAATACCTGCCAGACTGGGCGGTAAGCGATGTGGACGACCCTGACCTGTGGGCGGTTGCCTTGGAGGAAGACGATGCCACAGGCGGTGGCAGCAGAGTAGGCGGCTCCGGAGGAGGCGGCGTCGAGGCATGGCCGGACGAGGAGGAGGAGGAAGACGAGCCACGCCGCCCTAACGGAACCGACAGGGCGGATGGGAGCTCATCAGCCGTGCCGACCACACCAGGCGGCTCTCAGTAGCGTCGAGCCACCAGGCCGCTGTTCGGCAGCCGGCTGAAGAAGCCGAGGAACCTGGCCGCCGCGACCAGGCGGCATGAGGCTGCTCCGAAGGTGGCCCAATTTACAAGGGCCCTGAAGCAGCCCCCAGTTGTATCCGCGTAAGGACTTTGACTCCCCACGCGTTTTTCCCTTTGCCTTTCTTGCAATGATTCTTTTCTGAATTTCTTCTTGTCTTTTTTGATCAGGGCCCCGCTCTCTCTTGAGCGGTCGGCCTCTGCTTCCATCATCGGGGCGATGGAAAGCTCTGGCAACACCCGCCGCATAGACCCGCGTACCGAGCTCCAGGCGGCAACAGAGAGGAACAGGCGGGAGGTGCATGAGGAGCGGGAAGAGGCCAAGCGGCAGAAAGCGACGGCGGCGAAGGCGGCGCAGGAAGAGGCCGATGCGGCCGCCAAGGCCCAGGCCGACGCCGCGGCCAAGGAACAAGCGGAAGCAGTCACCAAGGCACGGGCGGAGAAGGCCACGTCCGTCCAGACACCACAATTGATCATCCCTCTATGCACCTTCCCGCCAGCGCCAGGAGCTGAGGTTCTGACTAGAGGAGCCGAGGATGACCATCCAGTCGCAGAAGGCGGAGAGGGCGACGGAGCCATCTTGGGGGCGGAGGAGCCGCAACTAGCGCCAACTGTAGATACGCCCAGTAGTCGGCCAGAGGAGCCGCCAGCGCCACCAGTTGGCAATGAGTTGGTGGCGGGCTCTGCCCCGGTGGTCTGCACTCAGGGCCGTCGTCGCCCGGAGAAAGCGGTGTCGGCGCCAAGGCCGCTGGAAGTTGGGGCCGAGAGCTCTTCGGCCCCCGACACCGAAGCCAGCAGCGCTGCTCCATCGGAATGGACTCCCGGAGGCAGGACAAATGTGCTGAACCGTGCCGCCATCGACGTCCAGGCCCAAAGCACTGCCTTCCAACAATATACCAAGGAGTTCTTGGCGACGCGGGCCGCCATCCAGGTATGTCTCTTGAGCCTTGCATTTCTCTAAAAATCTTCCGTGGGGGCGCGCCAGCGCACCCACTGGTGTAGCCCCCAAGTTCCGGGCCGACTGCTGAGCAGGCAGATCAGAACTTAAGGTAAGTTCCGAGTGCTAACCTCTTCTTCTTTCTTCTCTTGTCTTGGTTGCAGGATTATCACAACATCTGTGCGGCCGCCTTCAATCTCACGTGCAGGAGCTGGCCAAGCGGACCGCTGAACTGATCGACAGCCGGCGTAAGTACTTTTTCCTTATTCATGCGGGGCGCGCCAGCGCACCCGCGGGGTGTAGCCCCTGAGATTCGGGCCGACTGCTGAGCAGTCGGGCTGGATCTTCCAGCGACCACTCTTTTTTCTTTTGCTATCTTGCTGATTGTCTTTTCTTTTTGGTCTTCCACAGGAGCCAATGCCAACTTGCAGCTGTGTTTGGGTGAATTGCAAACCGCGCTACACGCCAAAGAGGAGGAGCACAACCAGATGGAGCAGGAGCGCGACCGCTTGGACAAGAAATTGTCTGACCAGGTGGACCAGCACCAGGCGGAGCTGCAGAAGCTCCATGACGTGGCGAAGGCGCTCGAGGCTAAGTTCGAGACCCAACGCTCGAGCTGGGTCGACAAGGAGAAGGCTCTAACCGACGGCTACGGGGAGATTGAGTACATGCTCGATGGTAATCCGTTCTTCCCTTTCTTCCATCTTCCGGCTTCTTGTTCAAGCCGGATGTCATAGCCCTAAAATAATGCTTGTAATTAGTGGCATTGCATCCATTCATCATGTCTAATTTCTGAAAGCTGAACTAAGGAAATTTGAAAGCCTCAAAATTTAATTAAAAGAAGGGCAAATAACCCTGGAAAATGCATCCAATGTTCCCAAAATGCTCTTCATTGATGTTTGATATTTTTGGCAATGGTCTTGATCCAAACCAAAAATAATGAACATTTTTAAAGAATAATTTTGGGCACTGATGTTAAATCATATTGTATTTTCAATTTGAATTTATATTCATATAACTAGAATATATCTTCAAATGCTCCTGAGATAATTTATGGGCATGTGGCTAGGTCCATGTATGCAACATAAAATATTTCAGAAAGATTTGGCATGAGTTTGAATTCTATTTTGAATTTAAATAGTGGCGAATAAATAAAAAAAGAAAACAAAACAGAAAAAATAAAACAGAGCAGAAACTCACCTGGCTTACCTGGCCCAGCTCCTCCAGCCGGCCCAGCCCACCTGGCTAGTGCCAGTCGTCTTCAACCTCTGCCAGTAGGCAGAGGCGAAGGCGGGCACGGCGCGCGCTGAGGCCGCCACCTCCTCCCTGCCTGCCTCACGCCACCGAGGCTCTCCCCCAGCGCCACGGAGACGGCCACGGACCCCCCCTCTTTCTCTGGGTCTCTCTCCCTCTTGCTCCCTCGCTGTCCCTCATGGCCGAAGCCACCATGGCCACACCACCGAGAACCACCGCGGCCAGCCAGTCCCTCACTCCATCTCCACGTCCCCGAGCTCCGCCACGACCGCAGGAGCCCTGCAACATCGTCCCCACTGTCCTTATCGCCGCCTCTATCCGGTGATCGCCGTCATTCGATCCGTGCTGTCCAGGGCTTACTCGGCCTCAACCTCGACTCCATTCGACCCCTCTGTGAGCCTCCGTCGTTTCCCCCTTGTTTCCCCTCTCCAACTCTTCCTCTAGCCGTGCTTTTCGCCGGAGCCGAGAGCTCACGCCCGCCAGCCATGTCGCCATCGTGTCTACAGACGGCGTTGCTTGCGCCTGGGTGCGTCATCGTGCTCGGGTTGCTCCTAGGAGACGACCCCGACCACCAGCTGGTCCTGCTGTGCACCGGAACACCGAACCCGTGCGTGTCCGAACTCCGGCCGCCGCCCAAACGCTGGCCAGCATCGTTCCCGGCAATCGCGTGCTCAACCACCTGCACCGTTGGACGCGACACTCCTCCAGCTGGCCGTAGGACCTAGCCATGCGCCCAGCCGACGCTTGTGGCGCCGTTCCGAGTGCCTCTGCCACTCTGTTTGGTCACCGGTGACTAACCCAGGCGGCCGCTGACGTGGACCCGTCATTAGCACTAATGACAGGGCTAACTAACCCACTAGCTCACTGACGTATGGGCCCCACGCACTAATTAACCCCGGGTTATTCCTGCTTAGATTTAACTTAATCATGATGGCCCCACGTGTCAGCTTTGACTTTGGTCAAGTCAACGTTGACCGGTCCCACCTGTCAGGGGCGAACCCACGTATACACACCCGGTGTCACAGGACACCGGGTAAGTACTCCAATTACCTTAAGCGATCGCTGATACATTGTGCGGGACACCAATAAAATTCGTACATGGACATCGGCTGAAGCAAGAGGGTGCACAGGCCTGGCCCATCTATTGGCGATTGAGACACCCAGCTAGCCACTCCCCAGGCTATCGATCAATTTTTTTTGAAATCTCAATCAATTTTTTTAAACTGTATAGAAAGTCCTAGTCTTTAGGATCTGGCGCACTCTCCATGGTATGGGTGCCTATGATTCAGGAAGTGCTGTTAGCGGCAACAACGTTGCGATATACTATATCAAAAAGATAAGGAAGGATAAGATTCTCATCAACTAATTTGATCGCTTTTATTTAGGCCTGCAAGCATAAAAAAACCTGCGCCTACTCAATACTCATGGCTTCTTGCCTCCCCATGCAAAGATTCATCATGGCATCTCCTCATCCACCCGCCCAATCGCCATCGAAGTGTACGTGCTACCATGGCCTATTCGCCTAATCACTGGACAACCGATGATAGAAATACCGCAAGTCGCTATTCTCTTTGTAAAGAAATATGAGAGCCTTAGTGATCTAAACACTCTTAAATTTCTTTACAGAGGGAGCACAATCAAGTCCAAGTGCGTATCTATACAACTTTTTCTATAGGTCTAGGGCTTTTAGTTTCAACGATGCCACAGTTAAGAATTGAATTAGTACCATTTGCTCATGTTGGTAAGTAAGAATCAAGTCCAAGTGGTTCTCATTTATATGGATTATTCCTCGACCTTTGAATGCACAACTCAGTACTCCTACAACATATTGTAAGTAAGTAAGTAAGTACATCTTCATAATTATAAATTCAATCAATATGTTTTCTTTTATGTTTTGATGTTAGCCTGTTCAAACATAAATAGTGTAGCCTTAGCTGATTAAACTTGTCTTCAAAGTTTTTATGCGTTATTGTTCAACTTGGGCAAAAAAATTCATATAATCAACTACGATTACAAGTAGACCAGTATTTTGATAAGCATTTTTACTACTGCATATCTACAATGGTTGAGCATGTTAGTTTTATGCATAACATAGTTTGGTGTCCACATATGTGTAATTTAGGCGTGGACACCGGGACATTTTCATCCTGGGTCCGCCCCTGCCACCTGTCATCCAACCAAATCAGCTTGAGACACTGACGTATGGGTCCCAAAGGTCAGGTTTGACCTGGCTGACCCAGTTGACCAGCTGACGTCACAGTGACGCAGTGCTAACGCAATAACTCATATTCTGGATTTAACTTAATTCAGGAAATTCCAGAAAATGCCCAAAACTTCTAAAATTCATAGAAAATCAACCGTAGCTCCAAATCAAATAATTTATATATGAAAAATGATCAGAAAAATCCAAAGAATCTGATTATGGCATTATCATGCATGTTTGAACAACTTATGCCTGCTGATCAGGTCAAATCAAATAAGTGGCATTTAAATAATCACATATGGAGTTGAATTTGAATCTTTGGTTCAAACCAACTTCATTTAATCTGGTTTTAGTTGCATTAGCTCAAATCACAGCATATTGACATGTCATGATCATGCATCATAATGTGCATTGCATTGATTGTATTCTTTCTGCGTTTGCCGGTGATTGTCCCCCCCTCGGTAGACGTATGTTTCGACGACGTGTTCGATGACACTGATGAAGAGCTATATCATCTTCAGAAGTGCCAGGCAAGCAAAACCCCCTTGCTCATTCTGATACAATCCCACTCTCTCGCTCCTGCTCTCTTTTATTGCATTAGGACAACAATGATTCATCTGTTACTTCTTGCGGTAGTTGAACTCCTTATCCTCTGCATGACCTGTCATTGCCACAGTAAATAGATGAAACCCACTAGCATGAGTAGGAGTTGTTTGAGCCCTGATGTGCCTACTCATTCATGCTTGTTTGTCATGCCTGCTATTGCATAGAATTGTGTCGGGTCTGATTCATCGGGGATGAATCGGAGGTGTGTGAACATGTCCTACTGTTGAGAGCTAAGTGTGTGAACATGATTTGGTAAAGGTATCAATGAGAGGCCATGTAGGAGTACATGGTGGGTTGTTTCATGAAGCCGTCCTTAGGAACTGAGTTCTGTGTTTGTGATCCATGAAATAGTTACTACCACACATTGGGCCCTGAAATATGACCCCGCTCGACTTACTGACCCCTCTCGTCCTCTGTCCAGGAGTTGCAACTAGTTTCTAGTGTTTATAGGATATGTGTTGGCGGCCATGCGCAGCGCTAACCCTAGGGGTGGGCTATGATGCGATAGATACACCGTGGCACGGTGTACCGGGCGCCCGTTTGGTGTCTTGGGAACCCTACACACATCGTTTGGGGCTGTGAGCGAAACTCCGGCCGGATCTCCTCGCGGATGGAACTTGAATAGGCGATAAACCTGGACTAGAGACTTGTGCGGTTAGTCAGGTCATGGTCTACACCCACGTCAACTTTCGCTTGAAGTCTGCCGAGCACATGTCGTGTGCAGACGCTAAGTGGTGGAAACATGTGTGACGAAGTACACACCTGTAGGGTATAAAACTATTCGAATAGCTGCGTCCGCGATAAAGGATTTCTGGGTTGCCTATAATAGTTCATAGACAAGTGAAAGTGGATACTCTAAAATGCGCAAGATAAGCGTGAGTGCTATGGATGGCGTTCTCGTAGGGAGACGGGAGCAGATCCATAGTGGTGTATTGATATGGTGAATATGTGGACTCGTGTGCGCCACCTCAAAAGAGTTACTTCCAGTTGTAGTTTAAGATAGCCACCGAGTCAAAGCTGGCTTGCTGCAGTTAAACTCCACCACCACCCCTGTTGATACTGATGCGTATGTAGCTAGTTCTGATGTAAGTCTTGCTGAGTACTTTTTTACTCATGTTTGCTTAATTTATGTTTTGCAGAGAGACTTCAGTCTCGCTAGTAGTTTCGCGTGGACTTCGACATTTAGCTTGATACCTCAGCTACGATCTTGTGCCCTCGACAGGATCTGGTAGATAGTCAGGCTTCTTAGCCTTTTTCATTTGTAGATGTCTGTACTCAGACATGTTAAGCTTCCGCATGTGCTTTGATTTGTATGCTATGATTGTTGGGTCATGAGACCCATGCTTGTAATATCTCGCTCCTCGGAGCCTAATGAATAAATACTTGAGTCGTAGAGTTATGTTGTGATGCCATGTTGTATTTACACATATCGAGCATATTGTGTGTATGATTGAAATGCTTGGTATGTGTGGGATCTGACCATCTAGTTGTTTATCCTTGGCAGCCTCTCTTATGGGGAAATGTAGTCTAGTGCTTCCATGAGCCATAGTAGTCCACTACAGCCCGGTTCACCGGAGTCCTGCTAGCCCAGCACTACTGCTCAGGACACTTGACTGGCCGGCATGTGTTTCACTTCGTTCCTGTGTCTGTCCCTTCGGGGAAATGTCACGCGGTGACATTTGGAGTCCTGCCTAGCCTGCTATAGCCCGGGTTCCCGAAGTCCTGTTAGCCCAGTGCTACAACCCGGATTCACACGCTGCTGACCGACATGCTCGATGTGACTGATGTATGCCTGTCCCCATAGGTTGGTGCCGCTTTGGGTTCACGACTAGCCATGTCAGCCCGGGTTCTCTGTCATATGGATGCTAGCGACACTATCATATACGTGAGCCAAAAGGTGCAAATGGTCCAGGCCATGGTATGGCGACACCCGTGGGAATACCATGCCTGAGGCCGCAAAGTGATATGAGGTGTTACCGGCTAGATCGATGTGACTTGGAATCGGGGTCCTGACACCGGACCTTTGACTTCATGCTTATTTTTTCTTCTTGTGCAGAGTATTTCCCTGGTCATGCTGTTGCCGCCAGCCAAGCCATCGAGGCCCGCCGTGACGAGCGAAGGCTGGCTGGTGCAAAAATTGCACCCAACGCCCCTCGGACCCTTGCCGAGCAGCTGCTTGCCATTCAAGCTCGCCTCCAGCCGGCCCACCGAGCGCTCCGCCATCTGCAGCACACTGGAGCTTAGGTGGTTTCCGCCCTCAGGCCAGGTACTCCACTTCTGCGCACCTCCAGTCAGACCTCTGACTGGTTGGAGGTGGCCATTGGCCGCTTCGAGGCATGGAAGGGCTCCGCAGATCGGGCAAGCGCACGGCGGGCTCTGGAGTTCATCAAGGGGTGGTACCCCAAGCTAAATCTGGACCAACTGGCGACCCTCCAAGCTGAAGCCACTGAAGGGCTGGCGGTGGTGGCACCCGACCTCTATCGTCGTGCTGCGGCGATCGCCGAGTACACGGACACCATCGTCTTCCTCCCCGAGCTGACTGAGGAGGGTGCCGAGGCGCTGCCCAACTGGTTTGGGATGAACCCTGAAGGAGGCGAGGACTCGGTGGAGGAGATCGCGTCCAGCGATGAAGGCGAAGAAGAGGAGGACGAGGACGACGGAGACGATGCATCGGATGATGGAGGCGACAGCCAGCCTCATCCTGACCATATCTCGACCAACAGGCGGCACGCCGATGAGCCGACTACCGCTGGTGTTGATCAGGCCGAGATCGACTAGGTGGCCGCTCCACCACCCGGAGCCTCGACCTCTGCCGACCCTTCTAATCCGGCTTCTGCCCCTCTGGCCTAGGCGGCCATGTTATCTTTTTTCTTCCTGCTTTGTAATTTCTTTCAAACAGACTTGTTAGATTCGCGTAGTGCCACCCACTGGGGGTGTATTCAAACTCTATTGAATTCTGGCCAAGGGCCTTTTGCTATGTAAATTATCTTTGCCAATTTCCAACTTGCCTTGCTCTTCTGCTCTTTTTGACTTTTTCCTTGGCCGCCTTCCCTTAACTGCCGTCTTGTGAACCGGCCAGCCGCTCTGCGGTCTGTGGCTGGGTCAAGTACTTGGCCGTTTTTTGGGAAGGCAAGTACTTAGCCTTTGTAGAGTGTAGCAGGTTTTAGTTGTAGGAACCGGACGACCGGCTGCTGAACAACCGGTCGGCAAGGCAGGGAGCCGGCTTGGCCTATGCCGATGCTTTGGTCCTTAGCCATTTTTCGTGTGGGCACCCTTTCCTGCCTTTAACTCTTGCCAGCCGGGCAGTCGCTCTGCGAGCTGCGGCTGATGGCAAGAGAGGGCTTAGGTGCCGGCACACTACTTGTCTGACTGCAGGTAGCATGGGCATAACACAAGGCGGCAAGCCCCCGGGCCGACTAGTCGAACCCGGTGCCAGGCAGAATAACAAATAACACATTTATAGACATGGAACTCGTCATATAGATAAAGAGGGTAGCCCCCGAGTGCTCCTTGAGGGTCCTGATGTCTTAGCGTTTAGTACAAAAGATGGCGTGGTACATACTGCTTTCAACTATAAAATCTTCGCCGGAGTCGTCTCTCTTGCGCGCTCTGGGCTTCTGCGCATCGATGAGGTAGTAGGAGTAATTGCCCAAAGCTTTGCTGATGATGAACGGGCCTTCCCAAGGTGCCGAGAGCTTGTGCTAGCCGGTTGTTCGCTGGATCAGCCGAGGCACAAGGTATCCCTCTTGGAATGATCTTGGCTTGACCTTTTGACTATGGTAGCGGCGGAGGCTCTACTGGTAGATGGCGGATCGGCTAAGTGCTAAAAGCCGGCCCTCTTCTAGCAGATCAACGCCGTCTTCTCTTGCTTCTTTCGCCTTCGCCTCCGTGTACATGGTGACGCGAGGTGAGTCGAACTCGATGTCGGTTGGGATGACGGCCTCAGCCCCGTAAACAAGGAAGAATGGAGTGAAGCCGGTTGATTTGTTCAGAGTGGTGCGGAGGCTCTAGAGGACGGCCGGTAGTTCATCGATCCAGCAGCCGACCGATCACTCTAGAGGCTCGACCAGCCGGGGCTTGATGTCGGAGAGGATAAGGCCGTTTGCTTGCTCGACCTGGCCGTTTCACTGCGGATGGCAACTGATGCGAAGTCCAGTCGGATGCCCCGCGTCGCGTAGAAATGGACCAGGGCTCCCTTGACAAAGTTTGTGCCATTGTCGGCGATGATGCTGTGTCGTACACCGTATCGGATGGTGATGTCGGCGACGAAGGTCATAATAGTCGGACCATTTAGTTTTTTGATTTGTTTTGCTCGATCCACTTGGTGAATTTGTCCACGGCGACAAGCAGGTGGGTCATGCCGCCGCGTGCTGTCTTGAATGGTCCGACCATGTCCAGCCCCCACACGGCGAAAGGCCAGGTAAGGGGGATGTTCTTGAGTGCAGAAGCCGGTAGATGTTGCTTGGAGTTGAACTTCTGGCACCCTTTGCAATGCTTGACCAACTCCTTGGTGTAACACCCATGATGCGGCTATATATCCCACGTGTCAAAGCACGACTTAGAGGCATAACCGCATGGCGGTTTTGTCGCAAGAGGGGTAATCTTCGCACAATCCCGTGTACTGAATAAGAAAGGAATAAAGAGTTGTCTTACAATCGCCACTTCCACAAATAACAAGTTAAACATACATCATCCAAAATACAATCAAGGTCCGACTACAGAACTAAAATAAAGGAAGACAACGCCAAATGCTAGATCCCCAATCGTCCCAACTGGGCTCCACTACTGATCATCAGGAAACGAAACATAGTAAGGACCAAGGTCCTCGTCGAACTCCCACTTGAGTTCGGTAGCATCACCTGCACTGGTATCATCGACACCTGCAACTGTTTGGAAGTGTCCGTGAGTCACAAGGACTCAGCAATCTCACACCTGCGAGATCAAGACTATTTAAGCTTATGGGTAGGATAAGGTAATGAGGTGGAGCTGCAGCAAGCGCTAAGAAAATATGGTGGCTAACATATGCAAATAAGAGTAAGATGAGAAGCTACGCAACGGTCGTGAAGCTATAAGTGATCCTGAAACTACTTACGTTCAAGCATAACACAAGACCATGTTCACTTCCCAGACTCCGCCGAAAAGAGACCATCACGGCTACACACGCGGTTGATTCATTTTAATTAAGTCAAGTGCCAAGTTCTCTACAACCGGATATTAACAAATTCCCATCTGCCACATAACCGCGGGCACAACTCTCGAAAGTTTATACCCTGCAGGGGTGTCCCAACTTAGCCCATCACAAGCTCTCACGATCAACGAAGGATATTCCTTCTCCCAGGAAGACCCGATCAGTCTCAGAATCCCGGTTACAAGACATTTCGACAATGGTAAAACAAGACCAGCAAAGCCTCCCAATGTGCCGAAAAATCCCGATAGGAGTCGCACATATCTCGTTCTCAGGGCACACCGGATGGGACAAGCTACGAGTAAAACCATCCCTCAAGTTTCCCCGAGGTGGCCCCGCAGGCTGCCTGTTTTGGACCAACACTCAGAGGAGCACTAGCCCGGGGGGGGGGGGGGGGGTTAAAATAAAGATGACCCTTGAGTCTGCAGAACCCAAGGGAAAGGTATAGGTGGTAGGTAGGCAAATGGTAAAACCAAGGTTGGGCCTTGCTGGAGGAGTTTTATTCAAAGCTAACTGTCAAGGGGGTCCCAGAACCCCAACCACGTAAGGAACGCAAAATCAAGGAACATAACACCGGTATGACGGAAACTAGGGCGGCAAGAGTGGAACAAAACACCAGGCAAAAGGCGAAGCCTTCCACCCTTTACCAAGTATATAGATGCATTTAAATAAATAAGAGATAAAGTGATATCCCAACATATCCATGTTCCAACATGGGACAAACTTCAACTTCACCTACAACTAGCAATGCTATAAGAGGGGCTGAACAAAAGCGGTAACATAGCCAAACAATGGTTTGCTAGGAAGGTGGGTTAGAGGCTTGACATGGCAATATGGGAGGCATGATATAACAAGTGGTAGGTAGCGCGACATAGCAATAGAGTGAACAACTAGCAAGCAAAGATAGAAGTGATATCGAGGGTATGGTCATCTTGCCTGCAATGTTCTCAGAGTTGTCAAAAGCTTGATCCTCGTTAGCGTACTCAACAGGTTCCTCGCAAGCATACTCGTCTCCCGGCTCTACCCAAAGCAAGAACACAATCAATGGAACAATAATCAATCATGGTGCAATGCACAAGCAACATGATGCAATACATGGCATGATATGCAAGATATGATATGTAATGCATATGGGTGCTCCATAAGGGAAAGAATGATCAAGGAATCAACTTGTCATAACAAGTATGCCGCTGGAAAGATGAGGTGATTTCGGTCGAAATCGATATAAGGATCACCGGAAACGGATGCACGGTTTGCAAATGACAAACAATACAAGGATGATGCAAATCTGCGATTAACAACATGATAGTACTTAGAATGCAACAAGAAACTATGCTACAACACTTAAACATAGCAACAAAGCATATGGTAGTGATGTACAAGAGATGCTTGACAAAACATGAACACTAAGCTACGGCTAAATCACACTAGAACAGGTTCAAACAAGCATGGCAAAAGTGCAAAAGTTATCAGCTTCACAGACTTGGTGAAAATACTAACTTGACATATAACAACATCAGGAAGCAATGTTTAGAGTAAGCGAACAACATGCTACAGGAACTTAACATAGCAAACAAAGGCATGACATGCTTCTACTAAATGCACTTAACAAAACTCCCTTACTGAACATGAGCCAAGAAGGCATAGAAGATATGATGGCACCCATGTAAACATAGCAAGTTTTATAAACAGATTCAAGCAGTGAAATTTCAAGGCATGATAGAAACAAATCATGATAGCAACTTTGCAAGCTTGTGGCACTCATCACAGTGCACTAAATGACATGGAATCAATTCTAGCATGGTGTAGGCATGAAAATGAAGCTATACATGTGCCAAACAACCTCATATCATATTTGAATTAAATCACACAAAAATGAAAAAACAACATCATGATGTAAAATGACATGTGTGCAAACTTGCTTGTCTTAAATTTGTGAAGATTTTTCTATAAGAACCCCAACATATTATATACTCCCTCCGTCCCAAAATGGTTGTCTTAAATTTTTCTAAATACGGATGTATCAATTCACGTTTTAGTATTAGATACATCCGTATCTAGACTAATCTAAGACAAGAATTTTGGGACGGAGGGAGTATATAATATGTTTGGGTTCTTATAGAAAAATCTTCACAAATGCTCTAAGTTGAAACCTGCCTAAAATGGAAATAAACAGAAATGGCATTTTCTGTATTTGGAAACGTCCAGAAATGGACCTGCACAAAATGGAATATGGCACATTTCCAGAAATGGAAATTCACTGGAACAAAAGAAATAAAAGAGAAGGATGGGGGTTAGTGGCTGACTGGTGGGGTCCTCTAGGTGTGTATGACATGTGGGATCTTGCTGTCATACTCACGTATGCGTATGTTGCAAAAAGAAAATAGGGGGTTTAAACCGCGCCCATGGGGATCGAACCCGAGACCTCCTGGATGGAGCAGCGTGGTGCGAACCACTGCGCTGCAACGGCTGCTATAGATAGGAAGGGGCCCCTTAAGAGAGAGCCTAGGGTTGAGCCTCTCTGTGTAGGCAGAGAAGACGACGGCTGCGAGGATGGAGCTGGCGAGGTTAGCCGTGGTGATGGCAGGGCTTGGGAGGCCATGGCGGCTGTGCGGGATAGGCTAGGGAGCGCGCGTGCGGTGGTGCGCGTGCAAACGCTCGAGCACGAGCAGATGACTGCGCAGAGCGCAAGCCGCGTGTGCGTGGGAGGGAGTAGGCAGAGGCAATACACGAACTTGCCGTGCTGCCATGGTGGCTGTGGCATGCGGGCTGCGTACGTGCGGGGAAGTGTAGCGAGGACAACGAAGCTAGGCGAGAACCGGAGCACGGGGACGCATGGCGCGCTACAGCTGGAACTACCCCAAAAAATACAACTTCGCCGGAGCACCGAGAGCATGGGAAAGATTGGATCGAAGCGGCGCCTGCGGTGATCTATGACGACAGGAAGGAGCACAGAGGAAGTTGGGTATACCTCATATACCTATGACAAGAAGATGAGGCCGGAGACTCGACAGAGACGGCGTGACGCAGCTCTGAACTTGGCAGGTTTCTGCCCGGGAAGAAGAGGAAGAAGACACCATCATGGAGGTCGAACCCGAGGCCATGTGGTCGCGGGCGTGGAGGCAGGGGACGGAGAGGGACTTGGCTCTCCTATCCACGGTGGCCAAGGGGGTCGGAGGCGCGGTGACGAGCTACTCCGAGCTCGAGCTCAAGCTCGGCCGGAGCATGGTGGGGCAGGGCGACGACGTGGCGTGGGCTAGCCTTACCTGGCGGCGGAGAGGGAAGGAGAGGGCCTGGATGGACAGAGGAGAGACCGGGGTAGGGTTTGGACATGCTTTATAGGGACTTGGGGCGTCGGACGGCTGTCAAATCGATCGAGGCATCGACGTGGACATGCTGGATGCACACCGTACATGAGGTTGACGACGCCTCTGTACGCATGGGCTGGATGGACTGCTGGTGCACCGCTGGGCCGCTGGTTGATGGGCTGCTGCTGCTCTCTCTCTCCCTCTAGCTCTATTCTATTTCTTCAAATAGAAATAAAAGGGGGGAAAGCACAGAAGGATTGGAGGGGTTTGTGAGAGATATGAAAATATCCTCAAGACCCTGGATTTAAGAAGAATTTGAATAAATTGAGTTGGACATTTTTAGAGGTAGAAAAATAAAACAAGTTTGAATAAAATTCAAACTTGAGGCATTTTTGAACCTATCCAAATCAACTCCAATTGAGATGAAATTCGACAGAGATGCTAGGTACATGGTGCCAGGTTTATTGGGGGAAATTGAGCATTAATGGAGTAATGCTATATGGGACATGCAAAAATGGAAGAAAGGTTAGGAGGAGAAGTGATGGTGCATGGATCACCCATGGAGCATGCAACAAAATAACATGCATGAAAACAAACACACAATGCACTTGATGAGGTTGGAATGCCAAATGACAAGAGACACAAATGCAATACATGATGAGGCTAAGGTGCAACAATTGAAGGCAAAAAGAAACAAGACAAGAAATGATAATACAATGCAATATGAAACAAGGCAAAACCCAAAAATAAAACCAACAAGGAGGAAACCACTAGGGATTGATCATGACAAGGTTGGATACATTGCCAAATATGGCAATTTTACATTTGGGGTGTTACACTTGGTGACTTCCAAAGCAGTCGGCCAGAAGAAACCATGGCGGAAAGCTTTGACGACAAGGAATCTAGAGGCCGCGTGGTGGCCGCACTCGCCTTGGCGGATATCTTTGAGGATTTATTGACCCTTCTCTGGTTCTACGCAGTGTTGGAAGACTCCGGTCATGCTGCACCTGACAAGCTCTCTATTTACTATCGTGTAGGCTCCTGCTCGGTGCTGCACTTGCCGGGCCGAGATCTCGTTAGCCGGCAATTCTCTGGTCACCAGAAACTTGAGGATGGGCTGTGCCCATGATGGTGCTTAAATTTCTTCCTCTGCCACTACGGCCACTTGTACTAGGGTGGTTGGGTTGGGAGGTGGCGGGTTGGGGCTGGCCGTCGCTTGCTGAGCTGTTGAAGTCTCTGGGCCGACTACTGCAGCCCCCGGGCCTAGCTGTGAAGTCCCCCGGCCAGGTGCGGCTGCTGCAGTTTCCGAGCCATCTAGTGAAGTCCCCGAGCCGGTTGCTGCAGCCCTCGGGCCGGGCTATGAAGTCCCCGGGCCGGGTGCGACTGCCGCAGTCCCCGTGCCGCCTACCGAAGTCCCCGGGCCGGCTGTTGAAGTTCTTGAGTCGGATCCGACTGCTTTGGGAGCAGCCGACATGTAGATTCGGATTATGGAGAAGGCTTGATCGACGGCTTGCGGAGGCACTGAAGGGAGACGCCGACTGGTATTGCTTGATGGGTGGAGCCGATCTGTGCCGGGGCATCAGCTGGCTCGTTTTCGTTCCGTGGCACGTGAAGGAACTCGCACCCTTCAAAACATCCACTGAGTTGCTGAACGAGGAAGCGGTAACTTGACATATTTGCATCCTTGGCGTCGCAATCCCCATACGACTGTTGGACCACCAAGTCGGAGTCGCCGTAGCACAGGTTCTGGCGGATGTCGATCTCTTTGTCCAGCCGGAGGCCGTGTACTAGCGCCTCGTACTCAGCCATGTTGTTGGAAGCGACGAAGTGAATTTGCAGAGTGTATCTGAGCTTGTCGCCTTTGGGAAAGGTGAGGACAATGCCGGCTCCCAAGCCGGTATGCATTTTGGAGCCATCAAAGTGCATCTGCCAATGGGTGGAGTCTGGGGTAGGCGGCAGGTACTGGGTCTCGGCCCAGTCGACGAGGAAGTCGGCCAATGCTTGGGACTTGATGGCAGTGCGCGGCTGGTAAAAGATGGCGTAGGGGGCCAACTCGATGGCCCATTTGGCCACCCGGCTAGACGCATCTCTGTTGCCTATGATCTCGGCAAGTGGAGCAGTGCAGACAACCATGATGGGGTGCTCTTGAAAATAGGGCTTTAGCTTCTTGGCGGCAAAGTGCACGCCGTAGCACATCTTTTGGTAGTGGGGGTAGTTCTGCTTTGAGGCGGACAGCACCTCACTCAAGTAATACACAGGCCTCTGGACCGACTGTGCCCTGCCGGCCTCTGGGCGTTCCACTACTATGACAGTGCTGACCACCCGGCTGGTGGCGGCGATGTAGAGGAACATGGGCTCTTTGGCAGCCGGGGCCACCAGGACAGGTGTGTAGTCAACATCTTCTTCAACTGGAGAAAGGCCTCGTCCGCCTTGTCGTTCCACTCGAAGTGAGTGGTTTTCTTCATGAGTTGGTACAGGGGAAGAGCCTTCTCACCCAGCCGACTGATGAAGCGGCTGATGGATGCCAAGCAGCCGGTGAACTTCTGACGTCTCGCAGTCAGGTGGGCTTCTCCATTCTCTTGATGGCTTTGATCTTCATGGGGTTGCACTCAATGCCGCATTCTGAGACCAGGAAGCCAAGGAGTTGGCCGGCTGGTACCCCAAAGACGCATTTCTCCGGGTTGAGCTTGATCTGAAACCGGCGTAGATTTTCATAAGTTTCCTTGAGATCTTCCAAGAGGGTGTCGCGCTTCTCCGTCTTCACCACAATATCGTCTACATAGACGTGGGCATTTCTGCCGAGTTGCTTGAGGAGGCACTTCTGCATGCAACGCTGAAAGGTGGCACCAACATTTCTCAAGCCGAATGTCATGGTCAGGTAGCAGAAGGCTCCGAATGGTTTTATGAAAGCGGTCTTCAGGCGGTCTGCCGGGTTCAACTTGATCTGGTGATATCCCGAATAAGCATCCAAAAAACTCAATAGCTCGCATCCGGCTATGGAGTCTATCACTTGGTCAATCCGAGGCAAAGCAAACGGATCCTTGGGACAAGCTTTATTGAGGCTGGTGTAATCAATGCACATGCGCCACTTGTTGTTCTTCTTCAGTACAAGGACTGGGTTGGTGAGCCACTCTGGAAAAAAATACTTCCATGATGAAGCCGGCTGCCAGAAGCCGGGCCATTTCTTCACTAACAATTCTACTTTTCTCCTCTGACAGTCGGCGGAGGGGTTGCTTGACCGGCTTGGCATCTGATCTGACATGTAGCTTGTGCTCAGCGAAATCCGTCAGAACACCCAACATGTCCTTGGGAGACCATGCGAAGATGTCCCGATTCTCACGGAGGAAATCGACGAGCTCGCTTTCCTATTTGCTGTCAAGGTTGGCCCCTATGACAGCGTGCCTTTCCGGGTGCTCTGGGTCTAAGGGAATCTTCTTCATCTCTTTGGCCGGCTGGAAGGAGCCATGGGTCTCTGACTCTTTGGGCTCTGGTGACATGTCCGGCTGCTTGCTAGTCATGGCCACCACCCGGTCCAGGAGCTTCTTCTCGGCAGCAATCACAAGGGACTCGGCCAGCCGGCTGCTGGCCGCGGCACAATCGGCCGACTTCTCATAGTCTCCAGATATCGTGATAATGCCCTTGGTTCCTGGCATCTTCATCCTGAGGTAGGCATAGTGTGGCACCGCCATGAACTTGGCTAGAGCCGGCCGTCCCAGGAGCACATGATAAGGGCTCTCAAGGTCCACCACCTCACACCAAATCGCCTTGTGGCAGAAGTGATCTTTGTCTCCAAAGATGACATCTGTCTTGACCTTGCCAATTGGCGAGCAGGACAGGCCGGGCACAATACCATGAAAAACTGTCTGGCTGGGTTGGAGCTGCCTCTCTTCAATGCATAACTTTTCCATGGTATCGCGGTATAGGATGTTGATGCTGCTACCGCCATCTATCAGAATTCGGGAGAAACGAGCAGCTCGCCTCTCCGTTGCAAGGGTGGCGTCTAGCACCAGAGCATAAGAACCCGGAGAGGGCATCACCTCCCGGGTGGTCAGCACGGCTCCAGCTGATGGGCTTCTCGGACCAATGCATGAATTCTAGAGCACTTGAAGCAACGGCGTTCACCTCTTGGTGCTGTTGACGCCGACTGCGTCGATCGTCTGCCACACTGGTGAAGACGACATAGGCTCCATGCTCTTAGGGGTAGTCATCTTGAACGGTGCTGACTGCTGGTCGGGCCGCCGGCTGCTGGGGAGGAGGCGGCGGCGGGCCAGCAGGCGGAGGGGCAGCAGTCCTTCGTCCTTGGAGATTCGGGTGAGCCAGTGGCACTTCCGGGTGGTGTGGTTGGACGGCTTTGCGCCGTTGTGGAATTTGCAGGGAGCATCAAGGGTCTACTCGTAAGAGAAGGCGACTAGCCAAGCAGGCTTGCCGTCCTTCTGGCGCTTGGGGCCGGGTTGTCCTTCAGGCTGCTGATCTTCGACTGTCGCCACCTGCCGGCTAGTGGAAGCCGACAGCGGGGCCTTGTGCTTGTTGTCATTCGGCTGCTGTCGCCGACTGTTCTCGGTAGCCGGTGTTCTAGGGGCCAGAGGGAGCACCTTTTTGGAAGCGTCCACTCGGAGCTCCGACTTCATGGAGGAGTCAGCAGTGGCGTACTTGTCTGCTATGATCAGGAGTTCGTCGAGTGTAGCTAGCTTGTCGCAGAGGAGTCAGTGCTTGAGCAAGGTTCCCTCTCGGCACCCGGCTGTGAAGTACTCGATTGCCTGGACCTTGTACACCCCTTCGTGGGAGTTGTGAAGTTCGTCCCACCATGTCAGGTAGTCGCGAGTGGACTCATCCGGGCCTTGAATGCACAGTGAGAGCTGGCGGGGCTTGGGCGGCCATTTGTAGGTGCTGGTGAAGTTGCGGATGAACACTTCGGTGAAATCCACCCAGCTATCGACGCTGTAAGGTTTGAGGCTGTTAAGCCACGTCCGGGTCGTGCACTGGAGAATGAGCGGGACGAACCTCACGGCAATGCGCTTGTTGCCGTTCGCTATGCTGACGGTAGTGGAGTAGTCCACCAGCCAATCCTCCAGCTTCACGGAGCCATTGTACTTGGGCGTGTCTCTTGGGAGCGAGAACCCTTTGGGGAAGGGCTCGTCGCGAATGCGGGGGCCGAAGCAAGGCCGGCCCATCGCGTCTTCTTCTTCCAATGCCAGGGATCACGCCAGGCGGTCAATCCGGTGGCGGGCGTCATTCTCTCCGACTCCCTCTCGGCGGCCTAGCCGGTCGCCGAGTGTCGGGTGGTCAATAGGCGGCGGGGAAATGTGCCTCTCCCTTCGAGGAGGCGGATATTTGTAACGCCCTCGATGCGGCTATATCTCCTACGTGTCGAAGCACGACTTAGAGGCATAACCGCATTGAAAGCAATGTCGCAAGTGAGGTAATCTTCACACAACCCATGCAATACATAAGGGAAAGAGATACATAGTTGGCTTACAATCGCCACTTCACACAATACATGAATAAATCAATACATCATCCAAATACAATCAAGGTCCGACTACGGAACCAACATAAAAGAAGAACCCCAAATGCGACAGAGGTCCCCGATCGACCCCAACTGGGCTCCACTACTGATCAACTAGAACGAAACAACACAAAGGACAATGTCTTCATCGAGCTCCTCCTGAGCTTGGTTGCGTCATCTGCACGGACTCATCGGCACCTGCAAGCTGGTTTTGGAAGTATCTGTGAGCCACAGGGACTCAGCAATCTCGCACCCTTGCGATCAAGACTATTTAAGCTTATGGGTAAGGTAAAAGGTATGAGGTGGAGCTGCAGCAAGCGACTAGCATATATGGTGGCTAACATACGCAGATGAGAGCGAGAAGAGAAGGCAAAGCACGGTCGAGAAACTATGATCATGAAGTGATCCTAGAACAACCTACGTCAAGCATAACTCCAACACCGTGTTCACTTCCCGGACTCCGCCGGAAAAAGACCATCACGGTTACACACGCGGTTGATGCATTTTTAATTAAGGTCAACTTCAGGTTTTCTACAACCGGACATTAACAAATTCCCATCTGCCCATAACCGCGGGCACGGCTTTCGAAAGTTCAAAACCCCGCAGGGGTGTCCCAACTTAGCCCATCACAAGCTCTCACGGTCAACGAAGGAATAGACCTCCTCCCGAGACATTCCGATCAGACTCGGTATCCCGGTACAACAAGAAATTTCGACAGGGTAAAACTAAACCGGCAACACCGCCCGAATGTGCCGACAAATCCCGATAGGAGCTGCACATATCTCTTTCTCAGGGCACACCGGATCGTCCAAACTTCCGGTAGGCCAGCCCAGAGTTGCCCCTGGTGGCCACCGGCGGCTGACAAGTTGGACCAACACTCAAAGGAGCACTGGCCCGGGGGGGGGGGGGTAAAATAATGATGACCCTTGGGCGTGCGACCCCCAAGGGAATAGAAAAAGGCTGGGTGGCGAATGGTAAAACCAATGTTGGGCATTGCTGGAAGAGTTTTACTCAAGGCGAACTGTCAAGGGGTTCCAATTATAGCCCAACCGCGTAAGGGACGCAAAATCCGGGAACATAACACCGATATGACGGAAACTAGGGCGGCACGAGTGGAACAAAACACCAGGCATAAGGCCGAGCCTTCCACCCTTTACCAAGTATATAGATGCATTAATTAAATAAGATATATTGTGATATCCCAACAAGTAAACATGTTCCAACAAGGAACAACATCTCCATGTTCCAACAAGGAACAAACTTCAATCTTCACCTGCAACTAACAACGCTATAAGAGGGGCTGAGCAAAGCGGTATCATAGCCAAACAACGGTTTGCTAGGACAAGGTGGGTTAGAGGCTTGGTTCAACAATATAGGAGGCATGATAAGCAAGTGGTAGGTATCGCAGCATAGGCATAGCAAAAGAGCAAGCAACTAGCAAGCAAAGATAGAAGTGATTTCGAGGGTATGGTCATCTTGCCTGAAATCCCGCAAGGAAGAAGAACGAGTCCATGAAGAAGACAAATGGACGTAGTCGAATGGATCCTCACAAACGCGACGTTATCGGAACCAACCCGAAGAAGCAACACCGGAAAGAAGCACACAACATAGTAAACAACCACAACAACAACATGGCACGATGCGCAAACAAGTATGATGCATGTCTGGTTTAATGAGGCATGGCATGGCAAAGATGCACAAACAATCCTACAAATTAAGTAGAGCTCAATATGCAACGAGTTGCATATTGACGGAACACCACGTGACTTATTTAGTTCGATCTTGTTTATGTACCCAACAATATTAAAATGTTGATTAACATGGCAAGAGGGTGAAGCATATTAAAACTACTTATCAAGGAAAATTTAAACGAGGCCGGTACAACAAACAACAAGTCCGGAAACTCCTCATGTGCATATTTTAGGTTTGGTACTGATCTGCCCTAAACACAATTTTAGAGTTGTTAAACATGCTAGAAGAGTGCATCATGTTAAACTAGGCATTTTTCTACCCCATTTACATATAAAGTTTGTTAAAATCGGAGCTACGGTTAAATAGTTATGAATAAAAGCATTTTAGCATGGCATAGGGGCAAATTTAACCAAACAGCATTTTAAACATTTCAAACATGGGTGAAAGTTGGATATTATTAAACTAGACAAAATTCTAAACAACTTTCATATATAATTTATTTAGATCCGATGCACGGTTGTGAAGTTATTAAATGCATGAAACTAGGGGGGTTTCTGTAAAACTGCAAACTCCTGGATAATTAGACAAAATCGCAGAGCACGGAAAAAAACATAGGCGGGCTGAATCGGGGCAGTCTGTGCACTCACCATGGGCCAGGCCTAGTCGGGTGAGAGGGGCAGCTGGGCCGTGGTCAAACGGGCGAAGGGGAGGCGGGCCGCCAGGCGAATGAGGCCGCATGAGTTGGCGCTAGGCCGAGAGGCGCGAGACATGGCCTGGCCGTGGTCAACGGAAGGCGAGCGAGCTGCTCCTTCTCGTCTGAAAACAGAGACACTTGCAGGTCATGGTGATGCAGGGGAGTGGCGACGGCAAACTTGGCGCGGAAATGGCCGGATCCAAGGCGGGGGAGGCAGATGTTCGGGACGGCTGTATCCAGCGTTCCCCCGGTGACGGCGACGACCCCTCGAGGCCGAGCTCAGGCCATTGCGCCTCCTTTGGTTCCCTTCCCAGAACAAGACAGGGAGAGAGTTTGAGAGTAGGGAAGAGAAAATAAGGCAGACAGAGGAAGGGGAGAACAAGGTGCGGGGGAGGGGATCTGGTGGTCCGGCGGCAGAGCTTGCCGGCGCAACTGCTAGAGGCAAATGGCAGTGAGGCGGGACACGGTCTCCTCGGTTGGGAGCTCGGGCTCCTGTGTGCATGGGCGGATTGGGAAGGTGGAGGTTGGCTGCGGGCACAGGAACGAGGAGGCGAGGTGGTAGGACGACGGATGGATCGATCTGGCTGGATCGGGGAAGGTGGTAGGCTCGATGGGGAAAACAAGGAAGGAGGAGGCGGTTTCGGTGCTCATCTGGTTGGCTGCTGGTTCGCTCGCCGGCGCGGATCGAGGGGATCAGGGAGGATCCCGATGTGGGATCTGGAGAGTGGCGGTGCGAGGGGGAAGGATGGGACCGCTCTCCTTGATTTTAGGGTTGGACTGATACATATATATATAGCATGTGGATATTTGGATAGGGACTACCTCATCCCTCCGATCGAAATCGGACTGTTGGGAAAAATAGGCTAGGGAGTCCAATTAACAAAACGGAGACGTTTTGTAGATGTTTGGGGATGATCCGGACACAACGGTGACAACTGTTCGGGTCGGGTCCGGGATAATTTCGGACACGCATGCGAGAGGAGGGCCACGGGCTGATGAGAGAGGTTAGGTTGGGCCTGGCGGTAGGTAATGGACTGTGGAGATGTTCTTGAGCTGAGAGAAGAGAAGAGAGGGAGGCCCGACAACAGTTTTCGGAGACCGAAAACGTCCGACGTTAGACCGGCTATACTGCCGCTATAGTTAACGGTTGGGCTATCAAACGGACTCCGAACACGATGAAACTTGGCAGGCGGCCTACCTACAACATAAAAACACCGCATGCCAACTTTCATCCCATTCCGAGAACATTTTCCGGCCACTTATAAAAAAATATTTCGGACATGCCGCGGGCGCGTCAAGTGTGTCTGGGCTCAGAACGAACAACAGAGAGAACAAGGAGACCGAAACGGATGCAAGTTTTGAAAACATGATGATGCAATGCACATGATGACATGACAATATGCAACACGCAAGCAAATGACATGGCAACGACGGCGAATAACTGGGAGACACCTGGCACATCGGTCTCGGGGCGTTACAATATTCTCCCCGTCATTCTACTACTCGCGGGCGGCCGTCTTGGTCGCGCTCAATGGTGATGCGAGTTCGGCTGCGGCTGGCAGCCGACTCCTTGTCTTGTCTGTCGTGGATGCCGCCTATCGGTGTCCGGGAGGTTGCGCCATGCTCTTGGCGAAGGGGCGGGTTCTCCACCCGTTGGCCGGGCTCTTTCGCACGGCAACCGGCTTCTTGCAGGGCGACCACCGTGTCGATAAGCTGCTGAACACGCTCCATCATGTAGCGACGCTCGTCGCCCTCCAGGTGGTCCAACTCTTCTGCTATTGCCTGGGCAGCGTGTATGTTCTCCATGGGCGTGGCGTATATAAGGTGGTCTACTCCAAACATGCTGGCGACAGCGCCACCTCATTGCCGAACCATGCCCATGCGACTGGGCCTGCTAGCAGTCGGCGTGCCGCCAACGGCGCGGTCAACCTCGCGCTTGAAGGCCTCGGAGAGGTGTCTCATGGTAGCCAGCTTCTTGGCGTTCTCACTAGCGAGACGCAGCAAGCTTCCAGTGTCTCGGCATCTGCGTCTGCTGCACTGGGCGTGGACAGGTCCCGCATTGCCGCCTGCAATGGGTCCTGGCCGGCTCCTCCGGAAGCCCCATCGTGGCTGATGATGATCACCTCCATGACAGTGCTGCCGTCGCTCTCTGCTCGAGGGAGCGGGTCGTCGATGACCACCACGTTGGTGGGGAAGGAGTCGAAGGAGGTCGTATCAGTGTCCACAAGAATTGGGTTGGTGGAGCCAACCGACTCCAGGTCGACAGCGGGCTCGTTGGCGATATGGAGCTTGTCAAAGAGGTTGACGAAGCTGCTCTCGGAGCCGAGTGCGTCCACAACGGGCGCGGGCTCGTCGGAGAGGCGAATCTCGCCAACAAGATCAGCGAGGCAGGCCGCCGGGCGACTTCTGCGCCATGCAGCGCATCAGCGCAAGTGCCATCGGGCGTGCTAGGCTGGTTGCGCTCGCTAGGGAGGAACAAGGTTCCCGTCCAGAACAGATCTCTGTACGACAGTGCACTCAGCACCATGGTGGGCGCCAAATGTCGGGGGTGTCGTGCGACATATGCCAAAGGATGGATTATCATGGTGGGGGATAGTAAGACGTCGCCGGCGCCAGGAAACGGGATGAGGCGTAGACATGTACGCCGACGAACTTTACTCAGGTTCGGGGCTCTCCTAGGAGATAACACCCCTAGTCCCGCTTTGCGGGATCTTCGCATGATCACTCAAGCAACAATGGTAGCTACAAGCTTGCTCCTTGAGCTGTTTCTCTAGAGGGGGAAGAAGAACAAGGCTAGCCCTAGCTTCCTCTCTCTATGTGTGTGCGGGATGACTAAAGTATGAACCCTTTGCATGGGTGTCCTAGGGGGGTTTATATAGGCCTATCCCCAGGGGTATAATGGTAATCTGGCCGAGTGTAGGACCCGACTTTCAGCGTTTATGGTCGTCGGGTTCTCCGCCGGCCGTTGGGGCCCGCCGCCTGGTGGGTCCTGCCGACTGTCTCGTACTTCGCCGATAGGCCATACCCGCCGCTTGCGGGTCCTGTCGGTAGCTTAACACTATGGCGATGCTACTGATGATGTGTGCTTTGTCGGGGAAGGCGTGGCTACAGTGCCACCGCCTGGCGGGCGTTTACTGTAGCCATTCCCTATGTCTTCGGGTTAATGGCACACAAACTCTGAGGTAGGGGAGGGCCGCCTGCTGGGAGTCGGCCTCCCCTCCGCCGGCTAGTCATAGACTGCCGCCTTCCGGCCTCCTATGGACAGATAGGGCCCGCCGCCCATGGGTCGTACCGACAACTCGTAGTGGAGGCATGGTCTTCTCTGCCAGGTGTGATGTCACAGGCCGCGTGGCAACAGTGCCGCGCCAGACGGGGGTGTCTATCCGGTATGGTGCACTGTGGCCACGCCCCGTCCTGGATTCGGGGGTGGCAAATGGCACTGTAGCCACACTCGTCTCATCGCCTTAATGTGGTGCAAACTTTGAGGGCATGAGGGGCCTGCCTGCCAGGAGCCGGCCTCTCTGGAGGCCGCCTGTCAGGAGTCGGCCCATCTCACGACTTTCTTCTGAGGGGCGCCGTCCTCCGGTCAGCCGACCGGTGCCACCATCCGGCCCAAAGAAGGCCGTACTTCGTCCTTGAGGTTTGAGGGGCGCAGCCGGCCCTGATATCTTGAATCTCCATGGGGAGCTGATGAAGCTACCCGTGGTCGTTTACTCTGACATTTGTTGAGTTGGCATAGGTCGAGATTAGGATTTGTCACTCCGTGTATCGGAGAGGTATCTCTGGGCCCTCTCGGTAATGCACATCACTATGAGCCTTGCAAGAAATGTGACTAATGAGTTAGTCATGGGGTGATGCATTATGGAACAAGTAAAGAGACTTGCTGATAACGAGATTGAACTAGGTATGATGATACCGACGATCGAATCTCGGGCAAGTAACATACCGATGACAAAGGGAACAACGTATGTTGTGATGCGGTTTGACCAATAAAGATCTTTGTAGAATATGTGGGAACCAATATGAACATCCAGCTTCCGCTATTGGTTATTGACCGGAGATGAGTCTCGGTCATGTCTACATAGTTCTCGAACCCGTAGGGTCCGCATGCTTAACGTTCGATGACGATCGGTATTATGAGTTTATGTGTTTTGATGTACCGAAGGTAGTTTGGAGTCCCGGATGAGATAACGAGCATGATGAGGAGTCTTGAAATGGTCGTGACTTAAAGATTGATATATTGGAAGACTATATTTGGACACCGGAATAGTTCTGAGGTGTATCAGGTATTTTCTGGAGTACCGGGGGTTACCGGAACCGCATGGGGGTCATTGAGCCTCATGGGCCTATTGGTGGAAGAGAGGAGGCAGGCCAAGGCAGGGTGCGCCTCCCCTAGACCAAACCGAATTGTACTAGGGGGGCGCCCCCTTTCCTTCTCTCCTCCATCACCTTCCCCCTTCTCGTTGTTGGAATAGGAAAGGGGGGGCCAAATCCTACATGGAGTAGGATTGCCCCCCATGGCGCGCCTCCTCCCCTTGGCCGGCCTCCTCCTCCCTCCCCCTTTATATACGTGGGAGGGGGCACCCCAAAGACACACAACTTGATTTCTTAGCCGTGTGCGGTGCTGATACATCCATTTTGCATCATGCTTTTATATCGATATTTATTGCATTATTGGCTGTTATTACACATTATGTCACAATACTTATGCCTATCTCTCTTATTTTACAAGGTTTACATGAAGAGGGGGAATGCAGGCAGCTGGAATTCTGGGCTGGAAAAGGAGCAACTATTAGAGACCTATTCTACACATCTCCAAAAGTCCTGAAACTCCACGGGAGCACTTTTCAGAATAGATAAAAAATGTTGGGCGCACGAAGTACCAGAGGGGGGCCACCCACCAGCCACAAGGGTGGGGGGCGTGCCCTACCCCCTGGGTGCGCCCCCTGCCTCGTGGGCCCCCTGGTGGCCCTCCGATGCCCATCTTCTGCTATATGAGGTCTTTCGTCCGAGAAAAATAATAAGCAAGCTTTGGGGAAGAAGCTCCGCCACCACGATGAGGAACCTTGGCAGAACCAATCTAGGGCTCCGGCAGAGCTGTTCTGCCGGGTAAACTTCCCTCCGGGAGGGGGAAATCATCACCATCGTCATCACCAATGATCCTCTCATCGGGAGGGGGTCAATCTCCATCAACATCTTCACCAACACCATCTCATCTCAAACCCTAGTTCATCTCTTGTATCCAATCTTTGTATCCAAACCTCAGATTGGTACCTGTGGGTTGCTAGTAGTGTTGATTACTCCTTGTAGTTGATGCTAGTTGGTTTACTTGGTGGAAGATCATATGTTTAGATCCATTATGCATATTAATATCCCTCTGATTATGAACATGAATATGCTTTGTGAGTAGTTACTTTTGTTACTGAGGATATGGGAGAAGACTTGCTATAAGTAGTCATGTGAATTTGGTTTTCGTTCGATATTTTGATGAGATGTATGTTGTCTTTCCTCTAGTGGTGTTATGTGAACGTCGACTACATGACACTTCACCATTGTTTGGGCCTAGAGGTAGGCATTGGGAAGTAATAAGTAGATGATGGGTTGCTAGAGTGACAGAAGCTTAAACCCTAGTTTATAAGTTGCTTCGTAAGGGGCTGATTTGGATCCATATGTTTCATGCTATGGTTAGGTTTACCTTAATACTTCTTTTGTAGTTGTGGATGCTTGCAATAGGGGGTTAATCATAAGTGGGATACTTGTCCAAGTAAGGACAACACCCAAGCACCGGTCCACCCACATATCAAATTATCAAAGTACCGAACGCGAATCATATGAACGTGATGAAAACTAGCTTCACGATAATTCCCATGTGTCCTCGGGAGCGCTTTCCTTCATATAAGAGTTTGTCCAGGCTTGTCCTTTGCTACAAAAAAGATTGGGCTATCTTGATGCACCTTATTTACTTTTATTACTTGTTGCTCGTTACAATTTATCTTATCACAAATTTATCTTACTTACTTATGAAGCCTTTTATCCCAAACAAGTTGGGGTAGGCTAGATATGAAACCCTTTCACGAGGACTTCCCAGGAGGTCACCCATCCTAGTACTACTCTCGCCCAAATGGGTTTCATACCCAAAAGACTGGCTAGTTTTTACGTTGGCTCGCCAAGCCTATCACAACCCTTAGATATGAAACCCTTTCACGAGGACTTCCTAGGAGGTCACCCATCCTAGTACTATTCTCGCTCAAATGGGTTTCATACCTATGGGACTGGCTAGCTTTTACGTTGGCTCGCCAAGCCTATCACAAATTTATCTATTACCGATAATTTCAGTGCTTGTAGAGAATACCTTGCTGAAAACCGCTTATCATTTCCTTCTGCTCCTCGTTGGGTTCGACACTATTACTTATCGAAAAGGCTACGATAGATCCCCTACACTTGTGGGTCATCAAGACTCTTTTCTGGCGCCGTCGCCAGGGAGTGAAGCACCTTTGGTAGGTGGAATTTGGTAAGGAAAAATTTATATAGTGTGCTGAAATTTACTGTCACTTGCTACTATGAACATAATCCTTTGAGGGGCTTGTTCGGGGTATCTTCACCCCGACTAGTAGAGAAAAGAGTTGCTCCTCAACCTATTGAACCTACTGAAAATGTTTACTTTGAAATTCCTTCGGGCATGATAGAGAAACTGCTAGCTAATCCTTTTGCAGGAGATGGAACATTGCATCCTGATTTACACTTAATCTATGTGGATGAAGTTTGTGGATTATTTAAGCTTGCAGGTATGCCCGATGATGTTATCAAGAATAAGGACTTCCCTTTATGTTTGAAGGGAGAGGGATTGGCATGGTATAGGCTATGTGATGATATGGGATCATGGGACTACAAGCGATTGAGATTGGAATTTCATCATAAGTTTTACCCTATGCATCTTGTTCATCGTGATCGTAATTATATATATAATTTTTGGCCTCACGAAGGAGAAAGTATCACTCAAGCTTGGGGGAGGCTTAAGTCAATATTATATTCATGCCCCAATCATGAGCTCTCACGTGAAATGATTATTCAAATTTTTTATGCTCAGCTCTCTCTCAGTAATCGCTCCATGCTTGATACTTCTTGTACTAGATCTTTTATGATGAAGACTATTGAATTCAAATGGGATTTATTGGAAAGAATTAAATTCAACTCTGAAGATTGGGACCTCGACGAAGGTAAGGAGTCAGGTATAACACCTAAGTTTGATTGTGTTAAATCTTTTATGGATACCGATGCATTTCATGAATTTAGCACTAAATATGGACTTGACTCTGAGATAGTAGCTTCCTTTTGTGAATCCTTTGCTACTCATGTTGATCTCCCTAAGGAGAAGTGGTTTAAATATAATCCTCCCATTGAAGTCAAAGTAGTTGCACCTATTAAAGTTGAAGAAAATACTATCACGTATAATGATCCTGTTGTTCCTACTGCTTATGTTGAGAAACCACCTTTCCTTGTTAGAATAAAGGATCATGCTAAAGTTTCAACTGTAGTCAACAAAAGTAATATTAGGGCACACAACCCCCCCTGAACAAATTAAAGTTGAACCTAATATTGCTATGGTTAAAGATATCTTGGCCGATAATATTGATGGGCATGTTATTTACTTCTGTGGTGAGACTGCTAGAATTGCTAGACCTGATACTAAAAATAAACATAGACTTGTTGTAGGCATGCCTGTTATTTCTGTTAAAATAGGAGATCATTGCTATCATGTCTTATGTGATATGTGTGCTAGTGCAAGTGCAATACCCCATTCCTTATACAAAGAAATTATGCATGATATTGCACCTGCTGAGATAGAAGATATCGATGTTACCATTAAGCTTGCCAATAGAGATACTATTTCACCAATTGGGATTGTTAGAGATGTTGAAGTTTTGTGTGGGATGGTTAAATATCCTGCTGATCTTCTTGTTCTTGGTTCCCCACAAGATAGCTTTTGTCCCATTATATTTGGTAGACCCTTCTTGAATATTGTTAATGCTAAGATAGACTGCAATAAGGATATTGTTTTTGTTGGTTTAGGGGATATGTCTCATGAGTTTAATTTTGCTAAGTTTCGTAGATAACCCCGTGATGAGGAATTGCCTAGTAAAGATGAAATTATTGGTCTTCTTGTATTTCCGTGCCTCCTACTGATCCTTTAGAACAATATTTGCCAGACCATGAAAATGATATGTTTATGAATGAAAGAAGGGAAATAGACGAAGTATTCTTTAAACATGGACCTATTCTGAAACACAACTTTCCTGTTGAAATCCTAGGGGATCCTCCTCCACCCAAGGGTGATCCCGTGTTTGAGCTTAAACCATTGCCTGATACTCTTAAATATGCTTATCTTGATGAAAAGAAGATATATCCTATTATTATTAGTGCTAACCTTTTAGAGCATGAAGAAGAGAAACTATTGAAAACTCTGAAGAAGCACCGTGCTGCTATTGGATATACTCTTGATGATCTTAAAGGCATTAGTCCCACTCTATGTCAACACAAAATAAATTTGGAGAAAGACGCCAAACTAGTTATTGATCACCAACGACAGCTGAATCCTAAGATGAAAGAAGTGGTAAGAAAGGAAATACTAAAGCTCCTTGAGCCAGGTATAATTTATCCCATTGCTGATAGTCAGTGGGTAAGTCCTGTCCATTGTGTCCCTAAGAAGGGAGGTATTACTGTCATTCCTAATGATAAAGATGAATTGATTCCACAAAGAATTATTACATGTTATAGGATGGTAATTTATTTTCATAAATTAAATAAAGCTACTAAAAAGATCATTACCCTTTGCCTTTCATTGATCAAATGCTAGAAAGATTATCCAAACATACACATTTTTTGCTTTCTAGATGGTTACTCTGGCTTCTCTCAAATACCTGTGTCAGCTGATGATCAAGCAAAGACCACTTTTACTTGCCCTTTCGGTACTTCTGCTTATAGACGTATGCCTTTTGGTTTTTGTAATGCACCTGCTACCTTTGAAAGATGCATGATGGGTATATTCTCTGACTTTTGTGAAAAGAACTGGGAGGTTTTCATGGATGATTTCTCCGTTAATGGATCCTCTTTTGATGATTGCTTGAGCAACCTTGATCGAGTTTTGCAGAGATGTGAAGAAACTAATCTTGTCTTGAATTGGGAGAAGTGCCACTTTATGGTTAATGAAGGTATTGTCTTGGGGCATAAAATTTCTGAAAGAGGTATTGAAGTTGATAAAGCTAAAGTTGATGCTATTGAAAATATGCCGTGTCCCAAGGACATCAAAGGTATAAGAAGTTTCCTTGGTCATGCCGGTTTTGATAGGAGGTTCATTAAGGACTTCTCAAAAATTTCTCGGCCTCTGACTAACCTATTACAAAAAGATATTCCTTTTGTCTCTGATGATGATTGTGTAGAAGCATTTGAAATACTTAAGAAAGCTTTTATTTCTGCACCTATTGTTCAGCCACCTGATTGGAATTTACCCTTTGAAATTATGTCTGATGCTAGCGATTATCCTGTAGGTGCTGTTCTAGGACAAAGAGTTGATAAGAAGCTGAATGTTATCCAATATGCTAGTAAAACTCTAGATAGTGCCCAGAGAAATTATGCTACTACGGAAAAAGAATTTTTAGCAGTTGTTTTTTGCTTGTGATAAGTTCAGACCTTATATTGTTGATTCTAAAGTAAGTATTCACACTGATCATGCTGCTATTAAATACCTTATGGAAAAGAAAGATGCTAAACCTAGATTTATTAGATGGGTTCTCTTGCTAAAAGAATTTGATTTGCATATTATTGATAGAAAGGGAGCTGAGAACCCCATTGCAGACAACTTGTCTAGGTTAGAGAATGTTCTTGATGACCCACTACCTATTGATGATAGCTTTCCTGATGAACAATTAGCTGTCATAAATGCTTCTCGTACTGCTCCATGGTATGCTGATTATGCTAATTACGTTGTTGCTAAATTCATACCACCTAGTTTCACCTACCAGCAAAAGAAAAAGTTTATCTATGATTTGAGACCTTACTTTTGGGATGACCCACATCTTTATAAATAAGGAGTAGATGGTATTATTAGACGTTGTGTACCTGAGCATGAACATGAACAGATCCTACACAAGTGTCACTCCGAGGCTTATGGAGGGCACCACGTTGGAGATAGAACTGCGCATAAGGTATTGCAATCCGTTTTTTATTGGCCTACTCTCTTCAAGGATGCCCGTAAGTTTGTATTGTCTTGTGATGAATGTCAAAGAATCTGTAATATTAGTAGACGTCAAGAAATGCCTATGAATTATTCACTTGTTCTTGAACCATTTGATGTTTGGGGCTTTGATTATATGGGACCTTTTCCTTCCTCTAATGGGTATACACATATTTTAGTTGCTGTTGATTACGTTACTAAGTGGGTAGAAGCTATTCCAACTAGTAGTGCTGATCATAACACCTCTATTAAGATGCTTAAATAAGTTATTTTTTCGAGGTTTGGAGTCCCTAGATATTTAATGACTGATGGTGGTTCACATTTTATTCATGGTGCCTTTCGTAAAATGCTTGCTAAGTATGATGTTAATCATAGAATTGCATCTCGTTATCACCCGCAGTCTAGTGGTCAAGTAGAATTGAGTAACAGAGAGCTCAAATTAATTTTTCAAAAGACTGTTAATAGATCTAGAAAGAATTGGTCCAAGAAACTTGATGATGCATTATGGGCCTATAGAACTGCATATAAAAACCCTATGGGTATGTCTCCGTATAAAATGGTTTATGGTAAAGCATGTCACTTACCTCTCGAACTAGAACATAAGGCATATTGGGCTATCAAAGAGCTCAACTATGACTTCAAACTTGCCGGTGAAAAGAGGCTTTTTGACATTAGCTCACTTGATGAATGGACAACCCAAGCCTATGAGAATGCCAAACTGTTTAAAGAAAAGGTTAAAAGATGGCATGACAAAAGGATACAAAAGTGTGAGTTTAGTATAGGTGATTATATATTGCTATGCAACTCTCGTTTAAGATTTTTTGCAGGCAAACTTCTCTCCAAATGGGAAGGTCCTTACGTTATTGAGGAGGTCTATCGTTTCGGTGCAATAAAAATCAACAACTTCGAAGGCACAAATCCGAAGGTGGTGAACGGTCAAAGAATCAAACATTATATCTCAGGTAATCCTATAAATGTTGAAACTAATATTATTGAAACCGTAACCCCGGAGGAATACGTAAGAAACACTTTCCAGAACGTTTCAGACTCCGAAAAGGAATAGGTACGTGGTACGGTAAGTAAACCGACTCCAAAATAGTTCTAATGGCAATTTTTCTCCGTTTTGGAATATTTAAGAAAATAGGAAAATAAGAAGCAGACCGGAAAGGACACGGGGCTTCCACGTGGGTGGAGGGCGCGCCCTACCCCCTGGGCGCACCCCTGCCTCGTGGGCACCCCGTGTGCCCTCCGGACTCCGTTTTCTTGCATGATACTTCTTTTGGTCGGTAAAAATTCATTATATAATCTCCCGAAGGTTTTGACTACCGTATCGTGCAAATATCTCTTGTCTTTGTTTCGAGCTGTTTTTCTGACAGATCTAGGTTGCCATGTCGTCTTCAAGTGCCTCCAGGGACAAGTTCTTCGAGAAGGTCATCAACCCTTACCTCGCGGAGGTGCTGCAACACCCTCAAACCACTGAGATGCATGAGGGGTTGTTGCACATCCGCGATGTTGAGGGACCAAGGAGGACCGGAAGCATGGAGACAAGGCGCGAGGCAATGGAGCAACACGTTTTCAAGTGTCAGGAGATGGTGGAGCGTGGACTCGACTCCAATCACATAATTATCATGGAGTTCACCAACAAGCACAAGCTGGACGCCAAGGACATTGGGGAGGCCATCTTCAAGCTTCATGAGAAAATCGAGCGCCTCCAAGCTCAGATCTATGACCTGCAAAACCAAAACTGTGAGTATGAATATAGATTCAAGAGGACGAGTTTGGCTGCAGATTTGAGGATCCCGGAGACTTGATCATCCTTTTATGATGGTGAGCCTATGCATTGGAAGATGGACGAAAAGCCTACATCATCAACAACTCTTTCATCACCACCTCCGAGGAAGGAAGCATAAACACATGGGTATGGGCACTCCCCTTGGCAACTGCCAAGCTTGGGGGAGTGCCCCGGTATCATATCACCACCACTTTTATCTTTACCGTTTTTCTTAGTTTGATCATTTTGATAATATCTTTATCTAGTAGAATAAAGTTTTAGTATGATCTAGTTGTGAGTTTTGCTTTGTGATCCTTCTATGTAATCGAGTCCGTGAGCTATATATAATAAAGATTAGTGTTGAGTCAAGGGCTTGATTACCTTGCTATGATCTTGAGGGAATAAAATAAAAGAGAAGAAATAAATAGAAAAAAGAGATCATTTGGATCTTATGGAGAGTAATGAGCTCACATATAAAGAGTATGATGAATAAAAGTTGTTGAGAGTTGACAAACATAGTTTTGGTCATCATTGCAATTAATAGGAAGTAATAAAGAAAGAGAGGTCTTCACATATAAATATACTATCTTGGACATCTTTTATGATTGTGAGCACTCATTAAAGTATGATATGCTAAAGAGTTGATGTTGGACAAGGAAGACAACGTAATGGGTTATGTTTTCTTACATCTGAGATAAATTATATTGTCATGGATCATCCAACATGTTGAGCTTGCCTTTCCCTCTCATGCTAGCCAAGTTCTTTGCACCAAGTAGAAATACTACTTGTGCTTCCAAATATCCTTAAACACAGTTTTTCCATGAGAGTCCACCATACCTACCTATGGATTGAGTAAGATCCTTTAAGTAAGTTGTCATCGGTGCATGCAATAAAAATTTCCTTCTAAATATGTATGATTTATTAATGTGGAGAAAATAAGCTTTATACGATCTTGTGATATGGAAGAAATAAAAGCGACGAACTGCATAATAAAGGTCCATATCACAAGTGGCAATATGAAGTGACGTTCTTTTGCATTAAGATTTTGTGTATCCAACCATAAAAGCTCATGACAACCTCTGCTTCCCTCTGCGAAGGGCCTATCTTTTACTTTTATCTTCTACCTTATATAAGAGTCATGGTGATGTTCACCTTTCCTTTTTACATTTTATCCTTTGGCAAGCACAATGTGTTGGAAAGATCCTAATATATATGGCTAATTAGATGTGGGTTTGCATGAACTACTATTGTTGATGTTACCCTTGAGGTAAAGAGTTGGGAGGCAAAACTATAAGCCCCTATCTTTCTCTGTGTCCGATTAAAACTCCATACCCATAAGTATTGCATGAGTGTTAGCAATTGTGAAAGACTAAATGATGGTTGAGTATGTAGACTTGCTGAAAAGCTCTTATACTGACTCTTTCCTATGTTATGATAAATTACAATTGCCTCAATGACTGAGATTAGAGTTTGTTAGTTTTCAATGAAGTTTATGATTCATACTTGAAATTGTGATTGAATTGTTACTTTAGCATAAGAGATCATATGACAATATATATATATATATATATATATATATATATATGTTGTTGTTCTAAGAATGATCATGATACCCTCATGTCCGTATTTTAATTTTATCGACACCTCTATCTCTAAACATGTGGATTTTTCGATTTCGTCTTTCGCTAGAGGACAAGCAAGGTCTAAGCTTGCGGGAGTTGATACGTCCATTTTGCATCATGCTTTTATATCGATATTTATTGCATTATGGGCTGTTATTACACATTATGTCACAATACTTCTGCCTATTCTCTCTTATTTTACAAGGTTTACATGAAGAGGGGGAATGCCGGCAGCTGGAATTCTAGGCTGGTGCTACCTCTTGAGCACTGCGTTGGTTTCCCTTGAAGAGGAAAGGGTGATGCAGTAAAGCAGCGTAAGTATTTCCCTCAGTTTTTGAGAACAAAGGTATCAATCTAGTAGGAGACCACACGCGAGTCACCTCATACCTACACAAACAAATAAGAACCTCGCAACCAACGCTATAAAGGGGTTGTCAATCCCTTCACGACCACTTGCAAGAGTGAGATCTGATAGAGATAGTAATAATAAGATAAATATTTTTGGTATTTTTATGATATAGATTGAAAGTAAAGATTGCAAAATAAAATAGATGGGTAACTTGTATGATGGAAAATAGACCCGGGGGCCATAGGTTTCACTAGTGGCTTCTCTCAAGATAGCATAAGTATTACAGTGGGTGAACAAATTACTGTCGAGCAATTGATAGAAAAGCGAATAATTATGAGAATATCTAGGCATGATCATGTATATAGGCATCACGTCCGCAACAAGTAGACCGAAACGATTCTGCATCTACTACTATTACTCCACACATCGACCGCTATCTAGCATGCATCTAGAGTATTAAGTTCATGAAAACAGAGTAACGCCTTAAGCAAGATGGCATGATGTAGAGGGATAAACTCATGCAATATGATATAAACCCCATCTTTTTATCCTCGATGGCAACAATACAATACGTGTCATTTCCCCTACTGTCACTGGGATCGAGCACCGTAAGATTGAACCCAAAGCTAAGCACTTCTCCCATTGCAAGAAAGATCAATCTAGTAGGCCAAACCAAACTGATAATTCGAAGAGACTTGGAAAGATAAGCCAATCATACATAGAAGAATTCAGAGAAGAATCAAATATTGTTCATAGATAATCCGGATCATAAACCCACAATTCATCGGATCTCGACAAACACACCGCAAAAGAAGATTACATCGAATAGATCTCTAAGAGAATCGAAGAGAACTTTGTATTGAGATCCAAAGAGAGATAAGAAACCATCTAGCTACTAGCTACGGACCCGAATGTCTAAAGTAAACTACTCACACATCACCGGAGAGGCCATGGAGTTGATGTAGAGGCCCTCCGTGATCAATGCCCCCTACGGTGGAGCTCCGGAAAAGGCCCAAAGATGGGATCTCTCGGGTAAAGAAGGTTGCGGCAATGGAATTAGGTTTTCATGGTGCTCCTGGATGTTTGCGGGGTATGTGGACTTATATAGGAGGAAGAAGTCGGTCGATGGAGCAACGAGGGGCCAACAAGGGTGGAGGGCGCGCCCAGGGGGTAGGCGCGCCCCCTGCCTCGTGGCCTCCTTGATTGTTTCTTGACGCCCTCCAAGTCTCGCAATTTGGGATGGGCCTCCGGTTAATAGGTTAGTCCCTAAAATGATATAAAAGTGTAAAATAAAGCTCATTAACATCCAAAACAGATGATATAATAGTGTGGAGCAATAAAAAATTATAGATACGTTGGAGACGTATCAAGCATCCCCAAGCTTAATTCCTGCTCGTCCTCGAGTAGGTAAATGATAAAAAATAATTTTTGATGTGGAATGCTTTATAACATATTTCTCAATGTAATTTTTCTTTATTGTGGCATGAATGTTCAGATCCGAAAGATTCAAGATAAAAGTTTAATATTGACATAAAAATAATAATACTTCAAGTATACCAACAAAGCAATCATGTCTCCTCAAAATAACATGGCCAAAGAAAGTTATCCCTACAAAATCATATAGTCTTGCTATGCTCTATCTTCACCACACAAAATATTTAAATCATGCACAACCCCGATGACAAGCCAAGCAATTGTTTCATACTTTTGATGTTCTCAAACTTTTTCAATCTTCACGCAATATATGAGCGTGAGCCATGGATATAGCACTGTATGTGGTATAGAATGGTGGTTGTGGAGAAGACAAAATGGAGATAGCATCGAGACAACTAGCAAATCAAAGATAGTAGTTGTATCCAGGGTAACGGTCATCTTGCCTGAAATCCCGCTAGGAAGAAGACCGAATCCATGAAGAAGATGAATGGGCGTAGTCGAACGGATCCTCACAATCGCAACATTACTGGGACAATCGAGAAGAAGAACAACCGGAAAGAAACAAACAATATGGTAAACAACCATCACATAAACATGGCATGATGCATAATCAAGTATGATGCATGTCCGATTTAATGAGGCATGGCATGGCAAAGGCAACAAACAATACTACAAATTAAGTGGAGCTCAATATGCAACGAGTTGCATATTGATGAAACACCACATTCAAATATTTAGTTCACTCTCGTTTAGCTACTCATCAAAATTAAATGTTGGTTAACATGGCAGGATGTGAAACATATATAAACTATCTATTTAGGCAAGTGAATTTTATTTGAAATTATTTTTCGAAAATTATTTCCAAATATATAAATAATGAGAGAAGATAATATGACTTCTTCAAAATAGGGGAAATATTGGAAATTTAATTTTGAATAAAATATTTATTTTATTCAAATTTTTATTGAGATTTTTTTGATTGAATTAGGGAAAAATTGCATTTTTAGCCAAGAAAAATGTTCATGTTGTCCCATATGTTAAGAGAGGACCGTGGAAATTATTCTGCAAAATTTAGGATTTTTATTTATTTTATTTTTAGATTTTTCCATTCGGCGAAATTATTTTTTAAAAAAGTTCTTCGACCGACTGGGCCGAAGCCTAGCCGGCCCAGCCGAGTGCCGCCGCCTTCCTCGCGTGCGGGAGCCGGACTCCACCGGAGTCCGAGGCCGCCTCGACCCTGCCGACCCCTCCCGCAAGTCGAAGAGCCCCGAGGGCCTCCTTATAAGCCGCTGCCGCCCCTCCCTCTCCTCCTCATCGCGCCCCGCCGCCACCCGCGCTGCGCCGCCGCCGCCCCGCATTGCCGACAGCCGTCGCCGCCGCCGCCGCCACCGCCGCACGCCGCCGATCCGTTCCCGCCGCCGCCGCCGTTGACAAGTAAGAAACGGTCGGTTCTTTCAGGTTTTTTTGGTTTTGTCAGTTTAGTTTTTAGATCGGTTTTTCGTTTTTGTTTTAGTCTAATTAGTAAACGTTCACTGGTTAGATTGTTTTAACGAACAGTTTTCTTTCGATAGTCTCTTTAGCGGACGTTCGTCCGATAGATTTTTTCTTTTTAATTTACTTTTGGCTAGGGACCTATCCACGAATAGTTTTGTTACAAATTAGTCCTTGATTTTCAAACCTTCACTACTTTTTGCTCGTTTGTCCTAATCCAGTGAAACCAAGGCTAAAATCTTCGTCTTGTTCCCCTCTTTCCAGATAATCAACTTGAACATGATTTTGAAAATTTAAAATTTGGTTTCAAGCAGATTTGAATTCGAACTTTTTTGATCGTAGTTTGAGTTTCGTATCTCCGATTCGATTGATTCTTTTTGCAAATCGAAGCTCTTCACTTGAACTTTCTGTTCAGATCTTTTATTTTGGGTTTTACCTTTGCATCTTATGCTTGAGTTCTTATGTTTGCTATTGTTTGTTCACGATAGAGTTTCCGGAGTGCGATGCTTGCTACTACGAATCACTAGGTTTTCCGATCGTCAGCAAGGCAAGTAACACTTTGATCATATCCCTTTATTACCCAGTTTTTATGCATTAGTTTCAAACCTCAAACATTGCATGAGTAGGATTGCTAACATGTGGGTATTTGGGAAGTAGTTGATGAGGTAGGAGCCTATTGCCCTTTTATTTCAAACCTTGGGTGTTACTATGTTATACTTACACTGCTATGCTATGCTCGTAGATGTGGTTTGGTTTTGAGATAATTCATGAAAGTTTGAGAGTTATTGTTAACTAAGGTTTAACTTAAGGTGTCTACTTTAATACACATATGGGTGGATTGGTTGTGGGCACCTGGGGAATCCAGTGTTGTCCAAGGAGATCCCCGGGAATCCGTGTGATCATCCTATGGTTTGCCACCCAGGCTCAAAGGGATCATAATGTTATTCATGATGGAAACTTCCGTGTGAAACCACAAGCCATTATGAGCTCTGGCATAGTTGAGTATGTTGTGTGACCTCTTTTAGTGGTAGACTAGCAGATGTAGGGGGTGTAGGTGGTATGGTCTACCCGTCGTAAAGAGTTAATGCTTCTCAAAACTATGTCTCGGTCATCCGTTTCTCAAACATCATGTAGTGCGAGAAATTCAACGGCGGAGATCGAGTCTTTTGGGGAAAAGTGCGCAAACCTCTGTAGAATGCACAAACTAATCATGATTAGCCGTGTCCCCGGTTATGGACATCTTGAGTATCTGGTGCTTGAATATGTTGATCTCATCACTATACTTAATTAATTTGTCAGGTATTTAAACTTTAAATTGTGATTGAGTTGGGGTTACCTTCTCAATGTTTTCTACAAACTTTGTAGTTAAGTAAAATATATTCATTTGTTGTAGGGAAAAATTAGCTTTATGAAAATGATAACCATAGAGCCTCCACCAGCCATATATGCATGTAGTGATAGTTGTTATTTGTGCATTGCTCTATCGTGTTATCTTTCCAGCATATTCCATGTGCTGACTTACACAGGCTGCCACGTATTATGTTGCAACATTTTAAGATGAAGAGTAAGGTGCGCTAGGTCATTGTCATGCACTCAGTTTTGCCGTGGAGTTGGATGGACTCTCCTACTTTCGAAGCTTCCGCTGTTATCTTATGTAGATGGCCTACGGCCATACTATTATAATAAGTTCTCTTTTGAGACATTTGATGTAATAAGTGTGTGATTGAACTCCGTTATAAAACCTCGAGTACTGTGTGTGTGTCAGCAATACCGATCCAGGGATGACACTTAAGCACAGAGACTTGACCATGTGAGGTCGGGTCGCTACAAGATGGTATCAGAGCCCACGTTGACTGTAGGAAACGACCACTAGGACAAGCCACATGATACTCTTCTCTACTCACTCTTCTCCATTTTCTACTCTATAGATGGCGGACCCAAGGAACAAGTTCACTCAACCGGATGATGACACCCCTTTCGGACGACACTTGAAGGAAGTCACTAGGTACCCGAGCATCGGAATACCAAGTTTCATTGGGACCTACACCGCCACTTTACCAGAAGAGGAGCACTAGATGATTCAAATTCATGTTCCAGGAAGGACGTTCACACCAGTTACTGAGCCCACAGAGTTTCCCTTTGATGCACCAACCTGGAGTCTAGGAAAGAGCATGGACGCCCACATCGCCATCGGACGCATCGGCGAGGTATACAATAAGGAGCTTAAGGACACCATCTACCAGATATGTGGACGCCAAGATGAGTAATGGGAGATGATTTGCACCAGGAAGGATAGATCTATTGCAGCCTACATCCAGGAGTTAAATCAGCACATTCGTCATCAGGAGAACCAGATGTGCGCCAGCATGATAGACATGAAGAAGGTGATGACCCGGAACATGGAGCTAGAAGAGGAACTCAAGTCTACACGTGATGGATATGAAGAAGAATTGCAGTACTGCTGGAGAAGAATGAAGACCTGAAGAAGAAGCTAGGAATATTCATGGGAGATCCCGAACCAGAGGAGGACAACCATCCTAAAGACTACATCATAATCGACGACACCGACTCTGACCCTGACAGTGTTGATGATTATGAAGACGAAGCTGGAGCAGATATCATGGAGTCTTCCACCGATCAAAATTTCTAGTCGACCACCATATTATCAGTAGTATTCTCCCATGTATATAGTAATAGTCCGAGCTTTTGTAATGGTAGCTTAGATCGATTGTATGACCTTGTTTGAATTGAGTGGTGTGAAATGAATGTGTTTGTCTCATGTGCATATGGGTAGCGAATTTCTCTTTAGACCTCAGTCTATTCTGTTCTCACCCCTCTAAAACCTATCAGATGCCTCTAAGACGTGACCCCATATTTGTCTTCCCACTGGAGCTCACTCAGTTGATCCAACAACAGAATGCCTTGATGCAGTTGCTAGTGCAGAACCAAGGCAACACCACCACCACCACCAGCACCACCAACAACAACCACCCACCACCACCACCTCCCGTTGACAACTTAGCCCATTTTCTGAGGTTGAATCCTCCGGTGTTCTCTAGTTGCACCGAGCCAATTGTTGCCGATGAATCGCTCTGCAGGATTGGGAGGGAGCTGACCACTGTAGGTTGCATAGGTGCTGAGAAGGTGCACTTCACCGCACACCAACTGGATGGACCCGCAGCCTCATGGTGGGAGAACTACAGTGCCACTTTCCCCGTGGCTAGTGTCACTTGGGATCAATTTCAGCAAGCATTCCGCACTGCACATGTCTCATCTAGAGCTATGAGTATGAAGAAGGGTGAGTTTCACAACTTACGCCAGGGAAATCGTACTTTGGGGAAGTACATGGATGAGTTTAGCAAGTTAGCACGCTACGCCCCAGATGATCTGGCCACAGATGCCGCGAAGTAGGAGAAGTTTATGGAAGGGCTGAACGATGAGTTGAGTATGCAGTTGATGGTGGCAACATTCGCCAACTATAAGGAGTTGGTAGACAGGGCTCTTATGATTGAAGGCAAACAACATCATATAGAGAGCCGCAAAAGGAAGTATGGACAGGGGAAGTACAACTCTGGAGCTCAGCATAAGCCCCATTTTACCCCGAACTCGAGAGGACATACCCATCATAACCATGGAGGCCACACTCACAACGGAGGGAGTTCGCGTAACCACAGTGGCCCTAAGAATGGAAATGAGAATGGAGAAAGCAGCAATCAGAGCCGTTCCAACCCAGCAACACCCGCCAAGAAGGATCTGAGTCATGTCACCTGTTACAAGTGCGGGAAGACTGGACACTATGCTAATGATTGTTTTGAGTTGAAGAATGGTAACAGAAATGGAAGTTCTGGAAAGAAGCCCAATCCTTTCACCAGAGGTCAGGTGAACCACATCAACATGGAGGAAGTTGAAGAGCAGCCTGACACAGTGATTGGTAAGTTTTTTATTAAGTCATTTACTGCTCTCGTTCTTTTTGACATTGGTGCATCTCATTCATACATATCAAGGGGATTTGTGGACAAGTTTAAAATGCCAACCTTAGCCCTTAGGTCACCCATGTTAGTAAGCTCGCCAGGAGCAGAGTATATGGCCAGCCGATGGTGTGATCGGTTACCATTAACCATTGGTAGCCATGTTTTCCCTCTGACCTAATAATTTTGGAGTCACAAGGATTGGATATAATACTTGGTATGGATTGGTTATCGAAGTATGGAGGAAACATCGATTGTGCTAGAAAGTCAATTCTATTCACCACCCCAGAGGGTAAAAGGATCAAGTATGTGTCTAGGCATGCGCCAAGGAGGACCCAAGTAAATTCACTCTCGGGAGTTGTTCAGTAAGAAGTACCAACTGTGAAGGATTATCTCAGTGTGTTCCCAGAGGAATTACCAGGCATGCTACCAGATTGAGATATAGAGTTTTTACTAGAGCTATTGCCAGACACTGGCCCAATATAGAAGAGACCATATCGGATGCCCGCAAATGATCTGGAGGAAATTAAGAAACAAGTTAAGGAGTTATTGGAGAAGGGTTACATTCGACCAAGTTCATCACCGTGGGGAGCCCCAGTGCTCTTAGTTGAGAAGAAGGATAGATATTTGAGAATAGTTGTTGATTATCGTGCACTGAATGAGGTGACAATCAAGAACAAGTACCCACTACCGATGATCAATGATTTGTTTGACCAGCTACAGGGAGCCAAAGTATTCTCCAAGATCTATCTTCAATCAGGATACCACCAACTGAAGATCCGAGAACATGATATACCTAAAACAACTTTTACCACAAGGTATGGGCTATATGAGTACACGGTCATGTCTTTTGGATTGACTAACACCCCTGCCTATTTCATGAGTATGATGAATAAGGTGTGCATGGAGTATTTGGATAAGTTTGTGGTGGTGTTCATCGATGACATGTTGGTGTACTCGAAGAATGAAGAGAACACAAGGAACATTTGCGCTTAGTTCTCAAGAAGCTCATGGAACATCAACTATACGCCAAGTTCAGCAAATGTGAGTTTTGGTTGAAGGAAGTTGGATTTCTTGGACATGTTATATCAGGAGAAGGTATATCAGTAGACCCTACCAAGGTTCAGTCTGTCACTGAGTGGTTGGCACCCACCTTAGTTGGGAGATCCGCAGTTTTCTTGGACTCGCATGATACTATAGGAGATTCATTGAGAATTTTTCCAAGATTGCAAAGCCCATGACAGAGTTGTTGAAGAAGGACACCAAGTTTAAATGGACCGAAGAGTGTGAGGCCAGTTTTCAGGAGTTAAAGAAATGTTTAGTTACAACCCCAGTGCTAATTCTTCTAGATATATGCAAGGATTTCCAAGTTTAATGCGATGCTTCTCGCCAAGGACTTGGAGGTGTACTTATGCAAGACGAAAGAGTTGTTTCATATGCCTGACGATAGCTTCAACCTCATGAGTTGAATTATGTTATGCATGATTTGGAGTTAGCAGCCATAGTGCATGCGCTCAAGACCTGGAGACATTTTCTTATTGAAAACCGTTGTGACGTATACACGAATCATAAGAGTTTGAAGTATATTTTCACATAGAAGGAGTTGAATCTCAGGCAAAGGAGATGGTTGGAGCTCATAAAGGATTATGATATGAAGTTGCATTATCATCCAGGAAAGGCCAATGTTGTAGAAGACACTTTGAGCTGCAAAAGTTGTGTAAATACTCTAGTAACCGGAGGTTTACCTTAGGAGTTAACTGACAATCTCAGAGAACTACGAATGGAGATAGTACCGAGAGGTTTTGTTGCGGCTTTGGAAGTTCAGTCCATGTTATTGGGAAAGATTCGAGAAGCCAAGAAGACTGATAAGGAGATTGCCGAGATAGAGGAGAAGATGAGTAAAGGAAAAGCCAAAGGTTTTCATGAGGATGAACACGAAACTTTGTGGTTTGAGGATTGTATCTATGTGCCCAATGATGCGGAGATCAGGAAGTTAATACTTCAGGAAGCTCACGACTCACCATACTCGATTCACCTCGGAAACACTAAGATGTATTTGGATTTGAAGGAGCATTTCTGGTGGACAGGATGAAGAAGGATATTGTCGAGTATGTAGTAGCATGTGATGTATGTCAGAGAGTTAAGGCAGAACACTAGAAGCCACCAGGGTTACTAAAGCCTATGCCGATACCCGAATGGAAGTGGGATAAGCTTGGCATGGATTTTATCACTGGATTACCCAGGACCCAATCAGGATATGATTCCATCTGGGTAGTAGTTGACCGCTTGACCAAAATGGCTAACTTTATCCCCGTGAAGACCACTTATACGAGCGCAAAGTTGGCCAAGATATATATGACCAGGATCATATCTCTGCATGGATTTCCAAGGACCATCGTATCAGATAGAGGAACACAGTTTACCTCGAAGTTTTGGAATCAGTTGCACCAGACTTTGGGTACCAGGCTAGAGTTCAGTACAGCCTTTCATCCGCAGAGAGATGGACAGACCGAGAGAGTCAATCATATTCTGGAGGACATGTTGAGAGCTTGTGCACTAGATTATGGATCTAGTTGGGATGATAATTTGCCTTATGCAGAGTTCTCATATAACAACAGTTACTAGGCTAGTTTGAAGATGGCCCCTTTCAAGCCTTGTATGGAAGGAGGTGCAAGAAACCATTGATGTGGGATGAAGTGGGAGACGGTCAGTTGTTCGGACTAGATTTGATTCGAGAATCTGAAGAGAAGGTTAAGTTGATTCGTGATAGACTGAAGGTAGCTCAGTCCATGCAGAAGAGTTATGCCAATACTAAACACAAGGAGGTAGCCTATGAAATCAGAGACAGAGCATATCTTCGTGTGTCACCATTGCGAGGAGTTAAACGATTTGGAGTCAAGGGAAAGTTAGCCCCAAGGTTTGTAGGACCGTACCGTGTTTTGGAACGTATGGGAGAAGTGGCCTACAAGTTGGAATTACTCGAAGGTTTGTCAGGAGTTCATGATGTGTTTCACGTTTCCCAGTTGAAGAAGTGCCATGCTGAGATGGCCGATGTTCCTATGAGAGTTACGGTGCCCCTGGAAGCAATTCAGTTGGAGAGTGACCTAACTTACAAGGATAAACTCGTCAAGATACTCGAGTTTGCCAGCCGAGTTACATACATCAAGGTTATCAAGTTTTGCAAAGTTCAGTGGAGCCACCATACCGAGGAAGAAGCCACCTGGGAGCGAGAAGAAGACCTACGGAAAGACCAACCACACCTATTTTCTAGCCAACCCGAATCTCGAGGGCGAGATTCATCTTAAGGGGGGTAGGTTTGTAACATCCCAATTTTCAATTTGGGTGTTAATCATTAGGTCATCATATGCATCTATGCTCTTCGCATTTTTTCATTTTTATTTGAACATTTTGATCCTAAAGACCTTAAGCAACTCAAGGACCATTTGAGAGAGTTGGAGGTTTTATAAAAATTCCATTTTTGATTTTTTTTCAAAATTGGTAAATTTGGATCAAAGTGAATTTTATTTGAAATTACTTTTCCAAAATTATTTCCAAATAAATAAATAATGAGAGAAGATAATATGACTTCTTCAAAATAGAGGAAATACTAGAAATCTAATTTTAAATAAAATATTTATTTTATTTGAATTTTTATTGAGATTTTATTTGATTGAATTAGGGAAAAATTGCATTTTAAGCCGAGAAAAATGTTCATGTTGTCCCAAATGTTAAGAGAGGACCGTGGAAATTATTTTTGGAAAATTTAGGATTTTATTTATTTTATTTTTAGATTTTTCCGTTTGGCAAAATTATTTTAAAAATAGTTCTTCGACCGACTCGGCCGAAGACACGCCGACCCAACCGAGCGCCACCGCCTTCCTCGCGTCCGGGAGCCAAACTCCACCGGAGTCCGAGGCCGCCCCGACCCCGCCGACCCCTCCCGCAAGTCGGAGAGCCTCGGGGGCCTCCTTATAAGCAGCCGCCGCCCCTCCCTCTCCTCCTCATCGTGCCCCACCGCCGTTGCCCCGCATCGCCGACAGCCGCTGCTGACGCCGTTGACCGGTAAGAACGGGTCGGTTCTTTCGGTTTTTTTTCCGGTTTTGTCGGTTTAGTTTTTAGATCGGTTTTTCGTTTTTGTTTTAGTCTAATTAGTAAACGGTCACTGGTTATATCGTTTTAACGAACAGTTTTCATTCGTTAGTCTCTGTTAGCGGACGTTCATCCGATAGATTTTTTCTTTTTAATTTATTTTTGGCCAGGGACCTATCCGCAAATAGTTTTCTTACTGATTAGTCCCTGACCTTCAAACCTTCACTACTTTTTGCTCGTTTGTCCAACTCCAGTGAAACCAACGCCAAAATCTTCGTCTTGTTCCCTTATTTCCAGATAATCAACTTGAACATGATTTTGAAAACTTAAAATTTGGTTTCAAGCAGATTTGAATTCAAACTTCTTTTGATCGTAGTTTGAGTTTCGTATCTCCGATTCGATTGATTCTTTTTGCAAATCGAAGCTCTTCACTTGAACTTTTTGTTCATATCTTTTATTTTGGGTTTTACCTTTACATCTTATGCTTGAGTGCTTATGTATGCTATTGTTTGTTCACGATAGAGTTTCCAGAGTGCAAGGCATGCTACTACAAATCACTAGGGTTTTCCGATCGTCAGTGCTACCTCTTGAGCACTGCATTGGTTTTCCCTTGAAGAGGAAAGGGTGATGCCGTAAAGCAACATAAGTATTTCCCTCAGTTTTTGAGAACCAAGGTATCAATCCAGTAGGAGACCACGCGCGAGTCACCTCGTACCTACACAAACAAATAAGAACCTCGCAACCAACGCGATAAAGGGGTTGTCAATCCCTTCACGGCCACTTGCAAGAGTGAGAGCTGATAGAGATAATAATAATAAGATAAATATTTTTGGTATTTTTATGATATAGATTGAAAGTAAAGATTGCAAAATAAAATAGATGGGAAACTTGTATGATGGAAAATAGACCCGGGGGCCATAAGTTTCACTATTGGCTTCTCTCAAGATAGCATAAGTATTACGGTGGGTAAACAAACTACTGTCGAGCAATTGATAGAAAAGCGAATAATTATGAGAATATGTAGGCATGATCATGTATATAGGCATCACGTCCGCGACAAGTAGACCGACTCCTGCCTGCATCTACTACTACTACTCCACACATCGACCGCTATCCAGCATACATCAAGAGTATTAAGTTCATAACAACAGAGTAACGCCTGAAGCAAGATGACATGCTATAGAGGGACAAACTCATGCAATATTATATAAACCCCATCTTTTTATCCTCGATGGAAACGATACAATATGTGTCGTTTCCCCTACTGTCACTGGGATCGAGCACCGTAAGATTGAACCCAAAGCTAAGCACTTCCCCCATTGCAAGAAAGATCAATCTAGTGGGCCAAACCAAACTGATAATTCGAAGAGACTTGCAAAGATAAACCAATCATACATAAAAGAATTCAGAGAAGAATCAAATATTGTTCATAGATAATCTGGATCATAAACCCACAATTCATCGGATCTCGACAAACATACCGCAAAATAAGATTACATCGAATAGATCTCCAAGAGAATCGAGGAGAACTTTGTATTGAGATCCAAAGAGAGAGAAGAAGCCATCTAGCTACTAGATATGGACCCGAAGGTCTGAAGTAAACTACTCACACATCATCGGAGAGGCCATGGAGTTGATGTAGAGGCCCTCCGTGATCAATGCCCCCTCCGGCGGAGCTCCGAAAAAGGCCCCAAGATGGGATCTCTCAGGTACAGAAGGTCGCGGCGGTGGAATTAGGTTTTTGTGGTGCTCCTGGATGTTTGCGGGGTACGTGGACTTATATAGGAGGAAGAAGTAGGTTGGTGGAGCAACGAGGGGCCCACGAGGGTGGAGGGTGCGCCCAGGGGGGGGGGGGCGTAGGCGCGCCCCCTGCCTCGTGGCCTCCTTGATTGTTTCTTGACGCCCACTCCAAGTCTCCTGGATCAAGTTTGTTGAGAAAATCATGTTCCCGAAGGTTTCATTCTGTTTGGACTTCGTTTGATATCCTTTTCTGTGAAACACTGAAATGGGCAAAAAAACAGCAATTTGGGTTGGGCCTCCAGTTAATAGGTTAGTCCCAAAAAGGATATAAAAGTGTAAAATAAAGCCCATTAACATCCAAAACAGATCATATAATAGCATGGAGCAATCAAAAATTATAGATACGTTGGAGACGTATCAAGCATCCCCAAGCTTAATTCCTGCTCGTCCTCGAGTAGGTAAATGATAAAAAAGAATTTTTGATGTGGAATTATTTCTAACATATTTCTCAATGTATTTTTTCTTTATTTTGGCAAGAATGTTCAGATCCGAAAGATTGAAGATAAAATTTTAATATTGACATAAAAATAATAATACTTCAAGTATACTAACTAAGCAATCATGTCTTATCAAAATAACATGGCCAAAGAAAGTTATCCCTACAAAATCATATAGTCTGGATATGCTCTATCTTCACCACACAAAATATTTAAATCATGCACAACCCCGGTTACAATCCAAGCAATTGTTTCATACTTTTGATGTTCTCAAACCTTTTCAATCTTCACGCAATATATGAGCGTGAGCCATGGATATAGCACTATATGTGGAATAAAATGGTGGTTGTGGAGAAGACAAAAAGGAGAAGATAGTCTCACATCAACTAGGCGTACAACGGGCTATGGAGATGCCCATTAATAGATATCAATGTGAGTGAGTAGGGATTGTCATGCCACGGATGCACTTGGAGCTATCCAGTTGTATGAAAGCTCACAAAAGAACTAGTGGGTGTGCATCCCAGACTTGCTTGCTCACGAAGACCTAGGGCAATTATTGAGGAAGCCCATTATTGGAATGATACAAGCCAAGTTCTACAATGTAAAAATTCCCACTAGTTTATGAAAGTGAAACCTAGGAACTCTCTATCATGAAGATCATTGGTGCTACTTTTGAAGCACAAGTGTGGAAAAAGATAGTAACATTGTCCTTCTCTTTTTCTCTCATTTTATTGGCTTCTTTGGCCTCCTTATGTCTTTTATTCCCCTAGCTGCACATAGTGTGGGACAATGCTCTAATAATGATGATCATCACACTTTAATTTACTTACAAGTCAAGAATTACAACTCAATACTTAGAACAAAATATGACTCTATGTGAATGCCTCTGGCGGTGTACCGGGATGTGCAATGATGCATGAGTGACATGTATGAAGAATTATGAACGGTGGCTTTGCCACAAATACGATGTCAACTACATGGTCATGCTAGCAATATGACAATGATGAAGCGTGTCATAATAACAGAATGGTGGAAAGTTGCATGGCAATATATCTCAAAATGGCTATGGAAATGCCATAATAGGTAGGTATGGTGGCTGTTTTGAGGAAGGTAAGTGGTGGGTTTATGGTAGCGGCGAAAGTTGCACGATACTAGAAAGGCTAGCAATGGTGAAAGGGTGAGAGTGCGTATAATCCATGGACTCAACATTAGTCATAAATAACTCACATACTTATTGCAAAAATCTATTAGTTATTGATACGTCCATTTTGCATCACGCTTTTATATCAATATTTATTGCATTATGGGCTGTTATTTCACATTATGTCACAATACTTGTGGCTATTCTCTCTTATTTTACAAGGTTTACATAAGGAGGGAGAATGCCGGCAGCTGGAATTCTGGGCTAGAAAAGGAGCAAATATTGGAGACCTATTCTGCACAACTCCAAAAGTCCTGAAAAAACTCCACGGAACACCTTATAATAAATAATGAAAAATCCTCACCAAAGATGAAGACCAGGGGGCCCACACCCTTCTCATGAGGGTGGGGGGCGCGCCCCCCTAGGGCGCCCCCTGCCTCATGGGCCCCCTGGTGGCTCTTCGATGGCCATCTTCTCCTATATGAAGTCTTTCGTCGAGAAAAAAAAGAAGCAACCTTTCGGGATCGAAACTCCGCCGCCACGAGGCGGAACATTGGCGGATCCAATCTAGAGCTCCGGCAGAGCTGTTCTGCCAGGGGAACTTCCCTCCCGGAGGGGGAAATCATCGCCATCATTATCACCAACGCTCCTCTCATCAGGAGAGGGAAATCTCCATCAACATCTTCATCAGCACCATCTCATCTCAAAACCCTAGTTCATCTCTTGTATCCGATTCTTGTCTTCAAGTCCGGGATTTGTGCTAGTAGGTTGCTAGTAGTGTTAATTACTCCTTGTAGTTGATGCTAGTTGGTTTAATTGGTGGAAGATCATATGTTCAGATCCTTTATGCATATTAATACCCCTCTGGTTTTGAACATGTTTATGCTTTGTGAATAGTTACGTTTGTTCCTGAGGACAAGGGAGAAGTCTTGCTATTAGTAGTCATGTGAATTTGGTATTCGTTTGATATTTTGATGAGATGTATGTTGTCTAGCCTCTAGTGGTGTTATGTGAACGTCGACTACATAACATTTCACCATTATTTGGGCCTAGAGGAAGGCATTGTGAAGTAATAAGTAGATGATGGGTTGCTAGAGTGACAGAAGCTTAAACCCTAGTTTATGCGTTGCTTCATAAGGGGCTGATTTGGATCCATATGTTTCATGCTATTGTTAGGTTTACCTTAATACTTTTTTTGTAGTTGCGGATGCTTGCAATAGAGATTAATAATAAGTGGGATGCTTGTTCAAGTAAGAATAGCACCCAAGAACCGGTCCATCAACTATGGCGCTTGGGGGGTTAGCGAGTTTTACCAGGCTAGTGGGGGCGCATAGTTTCGGCCACCTTTATAAGGGGATAAGGTGTAACCTTTTTCTACCCACGCCTTCTTCCTCCTTGCTCATCCATTCTTGCGCACTCGAGCTCCAACGCCCAAGTCCACATCCTTCTCCTCAACCTTCTCCAAACATGTCCGGAGCGGGAGGCAAGTGGATGGCTTCCTCCATTATGGAGGGACACATCAAAAAGCTTCGCGGAGCCGGATACTTAGCCGCGAATATCGTGCATCAGCTGCCCGCTGCGGGGCAGATCGTCCCTACCCCGGAACCTCACGAGAGGGTAGTCTTCCTCCACCACATCCTCCGCGGACTGGGGTTTCCCCTCCATCCATTCGTCCGTGGTCTTATGTTCTACTACGGGCTGGACTTTCATGATCTGGCCCCGAACTTCATCCTCAACATTTCGGCGTTCATCGTCGTGTGTGAGGCTTTCCTCCGCATCCGGCCCCACTTCGGCCTGTGGCTGAAGACCTTCAATATCAAACCGAAGGTGGTGGGGGGCCAGCAAGCGGAATGCGGAGAAGCCATGGTGGGCAAGATGCCCAATGTTATATGGCTCGAAGGCTCCTTCGTGGAGACCATAAAGGGGTGGCAATCGGCGTGGTTCTACATCACCGAGCCGCGCGACACCAACTGGGTGGCGGCCCCCGAGTTTCGATCCGGAATCCCCACGCGGCTCACCTCCTGGAAAGAGAAGGGCCTATCCTGGGGTTCATCGGTGGAGCTGGACGGACTCCAGAAATGTATCCGGAATATGGCAAGCAAGAAGCTCAAGCTTGTCAACATAGTCCAGGTCATGCTCTTCCGCCGGATCCTCCCGTGTCAACAACGGGATTTCAACTTGTGGGAGTTCGACCCGGCCCAGCACCAGACTCTAAGAGAGCTCTTGGACACGACACACAAGGACGTCTGGAGGGTGCTGTTCAAGGGTGCCGAGGTCCCTCCCTCTCTCACCGAGGACCGCGGGCTAAGCGCGAAGCGCCCTGCGAATCCGGTAAGTTTTGTACATCTGGTAGGATTTTTACTTCCCATAGCTTAACCACGTGCGGGGTCTGAGCTCCCATGCCTTTGACAGGACTGGGTGGGGGCATCGGAGAAGATCAACTGTCCGGCCCCTCTGCCCGAAGACACTGCGGACGCTCTCCTGACGGAGATGCTGACTCCGGCTCCTTACAAGGTGCCGGAGAAGACCAAGAAGAAGGCCAAGGGAACCCGAAAGAGTTCCCGACGCCAGGTGGTATCGGACTCATCGTCCGATGACTCTGCGACGCACTCCTCCCACGAAGACGAGGAGGAAGATGAAGATGCTCCCCCTCCAGCTGGGGGAGACAAGAAAAGGAAGGCCGCCCCAACCGGGGGGGGGGGCGAAGGGTCCAAGAAGGGAAGGACTCTCCTTCCGGACTGCTCCACCACCACCGCCGAAGACGAAGACGAGTGGCTGCTCAGGGCCAAGCCCCTGGCGAAGTCGTAAGTATTCGGATACCAGAGTAACTCATAGCATACCTTTGTCGCACTGCTTCTCCTAACGCCGAATATGATTATGCAGACCGCCCCAAGCCCGTATCGACGTATCTTCGTCGGGCGGCTCCTTGGACTCGTCGGATATGGATAGCGATCCACTTCCGACCGCCACCTCCCCTTGCCCTACGGACAATGCCGAGGTGCTGTCTCAAGAGGCACCGAGTCGAGGGGAGACAGTCCCGGAGGCGCCTCAAGGCGACCTTCCGGACTCCGGGAGCAGGGGGAGTAAGGCTCCCGAGGGCTCCGAGTTCGTCCTTCAGCCGAACACTGCGCCGGAACCTCCAGTGGTTCCGGACTCGGGCAGGCGGCCTCCTTCCAAAAGGGGCAAGACGCCTGTGCCGGTGACCTCTGTCCATCTAGAGGAACCGGACAATCTGCCGGGAGGGCTTCGCAGCGCTTCCATCGACGAAGAGCACCGCACTATTATGAGTGCGGTGATCCAGAAGGTTCAGTCCACCAAGAGCGGATTGACTGAAGCTTGTGCCAGCCTTCTAACAGGCTTTGAGGTAAGTATTTGAAATATAGGAAAAATATTACCGCATAGACAGTAGCCCCTGATGCTCTGTTTGGTGTTCAAAAAGAAAAGCCGAATAGAGGATCAACTAATATCTGCAGGAGTCTAATATAAGTATGTCTATATGCGTATGCAGGCTTCGCTGCTGACCTCTGCCGCACTGACTGCGGAGGTCGCCGTACTGAAGCAGGACCTCGAAGGGTCCAAGAAAGAGCTCGGCCTTGCCAAGAGGCAGCTCGAGGAGAACAAAGGTAAGTAATACCTAGTCTATAGATATGTATATATACAAAAAGGATGCGATTGCAAAATGACAGGATCATCTTTAATTTGCCAGGGGCCACGACCGAAGTGGCAACCCTGAAGCAAGCGCTATCCGAGGCCGAAAACAAAGCGGCCCAGGAGCGCACCGAGCGGGAAAAACAAGAGGCACGGGTGGGCGAGGTGCAGCAAGAGCTCCACGCTCTCGTGACGAAGCACGAGGCGTTGGAGCTTGACTTGAAGACGCGAGAGTCCGAGCTTGCCGCGGCCCTTGAGAGTGCAAAGAGTGCCAAGGCTGAAGCCCAAAAGGCCCTCCAGGAGATTGATGCGATGAAGAAGATAGCGGCGGGTAAGGCATTCAATATGCAAAGCAAGCATGTGAAAGTAAATTACTTGTTACTTACCCGAGTCCGGAGCTCTCCAGGAGCATTCGCAGATTTGCCCCGCAGCGTGTCGGATGCCGCACAGTTTTACCAGGCCGAGGAGGGAAGCTCAACGGAGAAGCTGTTCTGGTCTCAGTATACTGGGACCGAACACCCGATGCCTCTGAGCGACCAGCTGAAGCAACTGGTCGAGCTGCACAAGGCGGCCGAACAGGCCATGAAGGGCTTTATAGTCCGGATGTGGCCTGGCGACGCCCTTCCCAACAGCTACTTCGGCCTGGTGAGGCGGCTTGTGGATGCCTGCCCACGGCTGGAAGTCATCAAGCGGTCCGTCTGCATCGAAGGTGCACGCCGGGCTTTCGCCCGTGCGAAGGTGCACTGGGCCAAGATGGACGCCGTGAAGCTGGTGAAGGAAGGGCCGCCGCAGGGCAAGGAGCATCGCCACCCCGAGATGTACTATGAGGGTGTCCTGAAGGGTGCCCGTCTTGTAGCGGACGAGTGTGCGAAAGATGTAATATTTGAATAAACTTGCTCGTGTAATCCTGTATTATGAATTTAAAATATTACCTTCTGTTCGGCTGTTTATCAAATCTGAGAGATGGCTAGTCGTCGGCTTCTGCCCCCACGCCACGAGTGCTGGGGTGTTCGGGATAAACCTGAGCACTCTTGTTCCCATTTTTGGGTCCTTCGAGGGAGGTGCTCAGCACAACGAACAAGGCAATCGGACTATAATGCGTTATCACTCTCACTTAGCCATAGAATTCTATAATTTTAAATTTCGGCGAAGCCCCTAGTATTCGGAAGGCCGAATTCGGGGCGCTATACACGCCTTAAGCCGGACAGGGCCGACTCCTCGCTCTAAGCGGCATAAGTCTTTAGGGACTTGAAACCTCTCGAACAGCGACCAGTCTCTCGCCTTATCATGACAGTCAGTTTTAGCTTTCTCTACTGAGGTGCTTAGCCCAGCAGAACCGGGGCACAATCGCAGTAGTTCTCCCAGTGCTACCTTAGCCGATATAGCGGAACGTAAGGTACCAAAACATGGGAGCCGGGCAAACCCAACTATTGACCCAAGACATGATTCGGAGCTGATGCATATAATGCTATAAGTTCGGGGTGCCGCACTGTCGAAAGTGTTCGGACTTCTCACGCCGTATTATGGGGTATGCTTAAGCCCTAGCGTATTGGCCGTACCAGAGTGTACGGGTGCTAGATGTCATGAATGAACATATATATATATATATATATATATATATATATATATATATATATATATAAAAAAGGAAGAATGCAATAATAGTCTTAATGCTATGCATTGTTTATTCAAAAAGGTGCGTTAAAGCAGGATGATACAAGTAGTGCAATAAGCAAAAAGTAGGACTATTTGACATGTCCCTTCCAAGGGCAAGCTGAGGAATAGTATTAAAGCAAGTATTTCACTCGTTATCGTAATCCACGTGGGAGTTCCGTGGTGTGAAGTAGCTTTCTGCCTCCTTGGTTGCTTCATCATGTGTTCGGCAATCATGCTGCCGGACAGGGTTTCCAGAGATTAACGTCCTGAAAGAGAAAAATAACAAAGCGGGAAGCCCCTAGTGCGGTTTAAGCTGCATCTTGGAGCGTGCCGTAGTCGTGCCCCCTTCCCACCTGTGCCCATGGTATTTTTAATGCATAATTATGTACGTGTGGCACGGACTTCGTCGTTTGGCTGGGACCGGGGTGGGGGCCGCATTGCTATGCGAGCTCGGAACGTGCCAGGCGGTCCTGTTGCCGATTACTCCGGGCGCGCTTGAAGGTGTCTGGGTCCTTAATAGCTGAACTAGTAGATTTCCGTAAGAGGCTGCTTTTCGCTTCTGCTGCGAGGGCCGCAGTGTGCTCCTCCGTGCGGAGAGAGAGCTCTGTGTTTCCATTGACTGTAATGACCCCCTGAGGTCCTGGCACCTTGAGCTTGAGATATGCATAGTAAGGTACCGCATTGAATCTCGCAAATGCGGTTCGCCCGAGCAGTGCATGGTAGCCACTGCAGAACGGGACTATACTAAAGATTAACTCTTCGCCTCGAAAGTTATCCGGGGATCCAAAGACCACTTCCAGTGTGACTGAGCCTGTGCAATGGGCCTCTACACCTGGTATGACGCCTTTAAAGGTCGTTTTTGTGGGTTTGATCCTTGAGGGGTCTATACCCATTTTGCGCACTGTGTCCTGATAAAGCAGGTTCAGGCTGCTGCCGCCATCCATAACGACTCGAGTGAGGTGAAATCCGTCAATGATTGGGTCTAGGACTAGTGCGGCGAATCCGCCATGACGGATGCTAGTGGGGTGGTCCCTGCGATCAAAGGTGATCGGACAGGAGGACCATGGGTTGAACTTTGGGGCGACTGGCTCCAACGCATATATGTCCCTGAGCGCACACTTCTGCTCCCTCTTGGGGATGTGGGTTGCGTATATCATGTTCACCGTCCGCACTTGTGGGGGGAACCTCTTCTGTCCTCCGGTGTTCGGCTGCCGGGGCTCCTCCTCGTCATCGCTATGTGACCCCTTATCTTTGTTTTCGGCATTTAACTTGCCGGCCTGCTTGAACACCCAACAATCCCTGTTGGTGTGGTTGGCTGGCTTGTCGGGGGTGCCGTGTATTTGACACGAGCGATCGAGTATACGGTCCAAACTGGACGGGCCCGGAGTGCTTCTTTTGAATGGCTTTTTCCGCTGACCGGGTTTAGAGCCTTTGAATCCGGCATTGACTGTCGTATCCTCGGTATTGTCGCTGTTAATGCGGCGCTTATGTTTGTTGCGACGTGACCTGCCGTTGCCGTCCTTGGTATCCGAAGTACCATGGTTCTTTGATATGTTATTGCTGCGAGCCAACCAGCTGTCCTCTCCCGCACAAAAGCGGGTCATGAGTGTCGTGAGGGCTGCCATAGATTTCGGCTTTTCCTGGCCAAGGTGCCGGGCGAGCCATTCGTCGCGGATGTTGTGCTTAAAAGCTGCTAGGGCCTCTGCATCCGGACAGTCGACGATTTGATTTTTCTTTGTTAGGAACCGTGTCCAGAATTGCCTGGCCGATTCCTCTGGCTGCTGAATTATGTGGCTCAAGTCATCGGCATCTGGTGGTCGCACATAAGTGCCCTGAAAGTTGTCGAGGAATGCGGCTTCCAGATCTTCCCAACAGCCAATGGACTCTGCTGGCAAGCTGTTGAGCCAATGCCGAGCTGGTCCTTTGAGTTTGAGTGGGAGGTATTTGATGGCGTGTAGGTCATCACCGCGGGCCATGTGGATGTGCAGGAGGAAATCCTCGATCCATACCGCAGGATCTGTTGTGCCGTCGTATGATTCTATATTTACGGGTTTGAAACCCTCTGGGATTTGATGATCCATTACTTCGTCTGTGAAGCATAAGGGGTGTGCGGCGCCTCTGTACTGGGCTATATCGCGACGCAGCTCAAATGAGTCTTGCCCGCTGTGTTCGGCCCGGCCGGACTTACTTTTACTGTATCCGGCGTGACGATTATCGTCTCGCATAGTGGCGCGCCCTCGTGATCCGTAGATCGATCTTGCATGTTTTTCTTTGTCCTCCAATACGTCTCGCAAGTTTGGCGTATTTCCCCATGCCTTTTTATTTGAATGGCGTCGGGGTGCGGGCTGAGATTTTGGCTGGAATGCCTCTCTGTCGCGGCCACGAGGTGGCCGATCAGCCGCGTCATACGCCGGGGATGTAGGTTTCGGTGCGTCCTCCTCCAGTCGGGGTAGCAACCTGCACTTTGGGTAACTCTTGGAGGGGCTCTCGAGTTTATATTCCTCGGCCGCCAGGACTTCAGTCCATCTGTCAGCTAGCAAATCTTGATCAGCTTGAAGCTGCTGCTGCTTTTTCTTAAGGCTATTTGCCATGGCTATAAGCTAGTGCTTGAAGCGCTCTTGTTCGACGGAATCCTCTGGCACGACGAATTCGTCATCGTCGAGGCTTGCCTCGTCTTCGGAGGGAGGCATGTAATTATCATCCTCCGCCTCTCCATCTGCCACTCTCTCAGGAGGGCTGGCTTCTCCATCCTCCTGCTCTAAATCTTGCTGGAGGGGATTGTTATTGTCTTTGGCACTGTCTGGAGTGCTATTATCCCTGGTGCCGGTATCACAGCTTTTGCCTTGGCGGGACTTAGAGCGGCGCCGCTGACGCCGGCGCTTGGGTTGCTTCTTGGAGGGGTCATCCTCCGCTGTCCCGTCGCCATTGCCTTCTTTGGGTGTATCCACCATGTATATGTCATATGATGAGGTGGCTGTCCAGTGCCCTGTGGGTAGTGGTTCCTCTTCGCCTCCCGCATCGTCGTCCATACCGTCGATGTCTTTGGACTCGAAGTCGAGCATGTCGGTTAAGTCATCGATAGTGGCTACCAAGTGGGTGGTGGGTGGGCGGCGAGTTTCTTCGTCATCCGCATCCCAATCCTGCCGGACATAGTTCGGCCAGGATCCTCCTGACAAGGAGAGAGACCTTAATGAGTTCAGTATGTCGCCGAAGGGCGAGTGCTGAAAAATATCCGCGGAGGTAAACTCCATGATCGGCGCCCAATCGGATTCGACAGGAACGGGCGCAGGCGGTTCGGAGCCCGTGGCCGGAGAAGGGTCCGACAGTTTGGCAACACGGCTCTCGTGAAGGGTAAGGTCGATATTCGGCTCGATCGCCGCTGAGGATACGACCTCCGTGGTAGGGTCTATCCACCCGTCCATGGATGGCGCAACTGGCTCCGAATTAGTGGTCGGAGCGGCTGCCGGTGCGATTTCTTGAACACTGTCCGATGGTAGAGCTAAATCATACTCATCGTGACCGCGTGGCGCACAAGGCAGGGGCTCGAATCCGTCGAAGATCAAGTCTCCGCGGATATCGGCCGTGGAGTTTAAGCTTCCAAACCTGACCTGGTGGCCAGGGGCGTAAATTTCGATCTGCTCCAGATGGCCAAGTGGGTTGGCCCACAGTGTGAAGCCGCCGAACACAAAGATCTGTCCGGGGAGAAAAGTCTCACCCTGGACTGCATCGCTATCGATGATTGTAAGAGCCATCAAGCCTAACGGCGACGACACAGAGGAACTCTCGATGAAAGCACCAATGTAGGTGTCAAAACCAGCGGATCTCGGGTAGGGGGTCCCGAACTATGCATCTAAGGCGGATGGTAACAGGAGGCAGGGGACACGATGTTTTACCCAGGTTCGGGCCCTCTTGATGGAGGTAAAACCCTACGTCCTGCTTGATTTATTCTTGACAATATGAGTATTACAAGAGTTGATCTACCACGAGATCGGAGAGGCTAAACCCTAGAAGCTAGCCTATGGTATGATTGTCTGTTGTCCTACGGACTAAAACCCTCCGGTTTATATAGACACCGGAAGGGGTTAGGGTTACACAAGGTCGGTTACAAAGGAGGAGATATCCATATCCGTACTGCCTAGCTTGCCTTCCACGCCAAGTAGAGTCCCATCCGGACACGAGACGAAGTCTTCAATCTTGTATCTTCATAGTCCAACTGTCCAGTCAAAGGATATAGTCCGACTGTCCGGAGACCCCCTAATCCAGGACTCCCTCAATGCCCGTAAGTTTGTCCTATCTTGTGATGAATGTCAAAGAATTGGTAATATTAGTAGACGTCAAGAAATACCTATGAACTATTCACTTGTTATTGAACCGTTTGATGTTTGGGGCTTTGACTACATGGGACCTTTTCCTGCCTCTAATGGATATACACATATTTTAGTTGTTGTTGATTACGTTACTAAGTGGGTAGAAGCTATTCCAACTAGTAGTGCTGATCATAACACTTCAATTAAAATGCTTAAAGAAGTTATTTTTCCGAGGTTTGGAGTCCCTAGATATTTAACGACTGATGGTGGTTCAAATTTTATTCATGGTGCTTTCCGTAAAATGCTTGCTAAATATGACGTCAATCATAGAATTGCATCTCCGTATCACCCACAATCTAGTGGTCAAGTAGAATTGAGTAATAGAGAACTCAAATTAATTTTGCAAAAGACTGTCAATAGGTCTAGAAAGAATTGGTCCAAGAAACTTGATGATGCATTATGGGCCTATAGAACTACGTATAAAAATCCTATGGGTATGTCTCCGTATAAAATGGTATATGGAAAAGCATGTCACTTACCTCTCGAACTAGAACATAAGGCATATTGGGCTATTAAAGAGCTCAACTATGATTTCAAACTTGCCGGTGAAAAGAGGTTATTTGATATTAGCTCACTTGATGAATGGAGAACCCAAGCTTATGAAAATGCCAAGTTGTTTAAAGAAAAGGTTAAAAGATGGCATGACAAAAGGATACAAAAGCATGAGTTTAATGTAGGTGATTATGTATTGCTATGCAACTCTCGTTTAAGATTTTTTCCAGGGAAACTTCTCTCTAAATGGGAAGGCCCCTATGTTATTGAGGAGGTCTATCGTTCCGGTACCATAAAAATCAACAACTTTGAAGGCACAAATCCAAAGGTGGTAAACGGTCAAAGAATCAAACACTATATCTGAGGTAATCCCATAAATGTTGAAACCAATATCATTGAAACCGTAACCCCGGAGGAATACATAAGGGACACTTTCTAGAACGTTTCAGACTCTGAAAAGGAATATGTATGTGGTACGGTAAGTAAACCGACTGCAAAAAAATTTTTAAGGCAATATTTCTCCGTTTTGGGATATTTAGAAAAATAGAAAATTAAGTAGTAGTCCGGGAAGGACACGAGGGCCTCGCGAGGGTGGAGGGCGCGCCCTACCCCCCTGGGCGCGCCCCCTACCTCATGAGCTCCTCGTGTGCCTTCCGGACTCCGTTTTCTTGCATGATACGTATTTTGGTCGGTAAAAATTCGTTATATAATCTCCCGGGGGTTTTGACTCCCGTATCTCGCAAAAATCTCCTGTCTTTGTTTCGAGCTGTTTTCTGTCAGGGTTTTCAAGGCCAGGCACTATGTCGTCTCCCTCCTCCTCCAATCATGAGGGCAATGATGCTTGGCTAATGAAGATAGAGCTGAAGCGAGAAGAACATATGGAGATCAATAAGGTTGAAGGGATCAAGAAGGCCGTGGAGGACCAAGTTCCAGCAATAGAAGACACCCTTCAACTGGATCATAATCTTCTTACCCCTACATAAATCAAAGCTTTCAAGATGATTGAGTTGGCTCATATAAAAAATAAGTATCTCACACATGAAAATATTTTGTTGAAGGAGCATATCATCGCACTCAAGGGCATTATCCGCAAGTTAGAAGACCTTCTACGCTCGATGTGCGACTATCCATCATCAACAACACCTCCACATTCTTCACCAACCAAGGAGATATAATCACATGGGTATGTGCACTCCCCTTGGAAACCGCCAAGCTTGGGGGAGGTGCCCCGGTATCGTATCTCCATCACTTTTGTCTTTACCATTTTCTTAGTCCGATCTTATTAGTAGTATTTTGATCTAGTAGAATAAAGTTTATGGCATGATCTAGTTGTGAGTTTTGCTTTATTATTCTTCTATGTAATCGAGTCCGTGAGCTATATAACAAAGATTAGTGTTGAGTCAAGGGCTTGATTGTTTTTCCATGATCCTAAGTGAATAAAAGAAAAGAGAAAGAAATAAAAAGAAACAAAGAGATCATATGGATCTCATGGAGAGTAATGTGCTCACATAGAAAAAGTATGATGAATAAAAGTTGTTGAGAGTTGACAAGCATAGTTTTGGTCAACGTTGCAATTAATAGGAAGTAATAAAGAAAGATAGGTCTTCACATATAGATATACTATATTGGACATCTTTTATGATTGTGAGCACTCATTAAAATATGACATGCTAAAGAGTTGACATTGGACAACAAAGACAACATAATGGTTTATGTTTTCTTACATCTGAGATAAATTATATTGTCTTGGATCTTCCAACATGTTGAGCTTGCCTTTCCCCCTCATGCTAGCCAAATTCATTGCACCAAGTAGAGATACTACTTGTGCTTCCAAATACCCTTAAACCAGTTTTGCCATGAGAGTCCACCATATCTACCTATGGATTGAATAAGATCCTTCAAGTAAGTTGTCATCGGTGCAAAGCAATAAAAATTGCTCTCTAGATATGTATGATTGATTGGTGTGGGAGAAATAAGCTTTATACGATCTTGTGATGTGGAAGTAATAAAAGCGACGGACTGCATAATAAAGGTTCATATCACAAGGGGCAATATAAAGTGACGTTCTTTCGCATTAAGATTTTGTGCATCCAACCATAAAAGCGCATGGCAACCTCTGCTTCCCTCTGTGAAGGGCCTATCTTTTATCATTATATTCTACCTTATGCAAGAGTCATGGTGATTTTCACCCTTCCTTTTTACACTTTATCCTTTGGCAAGCACAGTATGTTGGAAAGATCCTGGTATATATGGCTAATTGGATGTGAGTTTTCATGAACTATTACTATTGACATTACCCTTGAGGTAAAACATTGGGAGGCAAGACTATAAGCCCCTATATTTCTCTGTGTCCGATTAAAACTCCACACCCATAAGTATTGCGTGATTGTCAGCAACTGTGAAAGATTATATGATAGTTGAGTATGTGGACTTGCTGAAAAGCTCTTATACATTGACTCTTTCCTATGTTATGATAAATTGCAATTGCTTCAATGACCGAGATTGTAGTTTGTTAGTTTTCAATGAAGTTTACGATTCATACCTGATATTGTGATTGAATTATTACTCTAGTATTAGAGATCATATGACAAAAATTATGTAAGTTGTTGTTATAACAATGATCATTATGCCCTCATGTAACACCCTCGATGTGGCTATATCTCCCACGTGTTGAAGCACGACTTAGAGGCATAACCGCATTGAAAGCAATGTCGCAAGTGAGGTAATCTTCACACAACCCATGTAATACACAAGGGAAAGAGATACATAGTTGGCTTACAATCGCCACTTCACACAATTACATGAATAAAGCATTACAACATCCAGATACAATCAAGGTCCGACTACGGAACCAAAATAAAAGAAGACTACCCCAAATGCTACACAGATCCCCGATCGTCCCAACTGGGCTCCACTACTGATCAACTGGAACAAAACAACACAAGGACAAGATCTTCATCGAGCTCCTCCTTGAGCTTGGTTGTGTCACCTGCACGGTTCAACGGCACCTGCAAACTAGTTTTGGAAGTATTTGTGAGTCACGGGGACTCAGCAATCTCACACCCTCACGATCAAGACTATTTAAGCTTATAGGTAAGGTAAAAGGCATGAGGTGGAGCTGCAGCAAGCGACTAGCATATTTGGTGACTAACAATGCAAATGAGAGCGAGAAGAGGAGGCAAAAGCACGGTCGAAGAACTATGATCAAGAAGTGATCCTAGAACAACCTACGCCAAACATAACTCCAACACCGTGTTCACTTCTCGGACTCCGTCGAGAAGAGACCGTCACGGTTACACACGCGGTTGATGTATTTTAATTAAGGTCAACTTCAGGTTTTCTACAACCGGACATTAACAAATTCCCATCTGCCCATACCCGCGGGCACGACTTTCGAAAGTTCAAATCCCTGCAGGGGTGTCCCAACTTAGCCCATCACAAGCTCTCACAGTCAATGAAGGATATTCCTTCTCCCAATACAATCCGATCAGGCTCGGCATCCCGGTTACAAGACATCCTCGACAATGGTAAAACAAGTCCAGCAAAGCCACCTAGATGTGCCGACAAATCACGATAGGAGCTGCACATATCTCGTTCTCAGGGCACACCGGATAGGTCAAGCTACAAGTAAAACCAGCCCTCGAGTTGCCCCGAGGTGGCCCCGTAGGCTGCCCATTTCGGACCAACACTCAGAGGAGCACTGGCCCCGGGTGGGGGGTGGGTTAAATAAAGATGACCCTTGAGTCTGCAGAACCCAAGGGAAAGAAAAGGCTAGGTGGCGAATGGTAAAACCAATGTTGGGCATTGCTGGAGGAGTTTTATTCAAGGCAAACTGTCAAGGGGTTCCCATTATAACCCAACCGCGTAAGGAACGCAAAATCCGGGAACATAACACCGATGTGACGGAAACTAGGGCGGCACGAGTGGAACAAAACACCAGGCATAAGGCCGAGCCTTCCACCCTTTACCATATAGATACATTAATTAAATAAGAGATATTGTGATATCCCAACAAATATCCATGTTCCAAACATGGAACAAGCTCCAATCTTCACCTGCAACTAACAACGCTATAAGAGGGGCTGAGCAAATCGGTAACATAGCCAAACAATGGTTTGCTAGGACAAGGTGGGTTAGAGGCTTGGCTCAACAATATGGGAGGCATGATAAGTAAGTGGTAGGTATCGCAGCATAGGCATAGCAAAAGAGCGAGCATCTAAGCAAGCAAAGATAGAAGTGATTTCGAGGGTATGGTCATCTTGCCTGAAATCCCGCAAGGAAGAAGAACGAGTTCATGAAGAAGACAAACGGACGTATTCGAACGGGTCCTCACAAACGCGACGTTAACGGAACTAACCCGAAGAAGCAACACCGGAAAGAAGCACACAACATAGTAAACAACCAACACACGAACATGGTATGATATGCGGGATGCGGCATGTGATGCATATGCATGATTTGGAGAGGAATGATTGAACGTGGACTCAACATGGAAATCCAATAGTGCCACTGGAAAGGTGAGGTGATTTCGGTCGAAATTGATATAAAGATCACCGGAATCGGATGCACGGTTTGAAAATGGCAAGCAAAACAAATATGACACCGGTCTGCGATAATCAGCAAGTAGCCATCTAAATGCATCAAGATAAATAGGCTAGAGCACTCAAACATAGCAACAAGATACACGGAAGGAATCCACCCATGATGCTTGACAAAAGATGAACACTGAGCTATGGCTAATTCACTAAGTAACAGGTTCAAACAAGCATGGCAAAAGTGCAAAAGATTACTGGTTTCAGACTTAGTGAAATTAACAGCATGTCAGGAATTTATTATTAGGAAGCACACTTTAGAGCATGAACACTACAAGCTATAGGAACTAAACATGGCAAAGCAAGGAATGGCATGAAGCTACTCAAAGCACTTAACAAAAGTCCCTTAGTGACCATGAGCCAAAAGGGATCAGATAATACAATTACAAGCATGTGAACATAGCAAAAACATAAGCAGATTCAGACTTAGTGAAAAACTGGAGCATGCAAAACAGTTAACGAGTAGGCATGTTTACGAGCTCGATGCACTCACTACAGAGCAAGGCAAGACAAACTAAGAATACACCCATCAAGAAGACATGTCATATAAGCTATACATGGTAGGAACAACATCATAGCATCCACGGATCAACAACAACAAGCTCGGCAAAATCGCTAAACATGTTAACAATCTGCCAGGAATATTTTAAGCAAAAGTAGAGCTCGATTGACTCAAGCTAGGTTGCTCCATAAATGCAAACAAAGACATGGATGGATAGAGCACCACAATGTTAACAAAACATCGTTACTGATCATCCTCAAAAGAGGCATGGACCACTAGGAAACAACATGAACATATGGCATAACAACAAAAACAGGACAAGGACTTCGTGAAATTCTAAGTCCTGAAATCAGCATTACCGATTACGCTACTTTGCAAGCTTGTGCTAGTCACCATAAATATCACAAAAATACATGGCAAGCACCTCCGTAAGGATGGCATGGCATTTAACAAAACACATGTAGAGCTCAGGATCATGGCATGCACACATTAATCATGGCAAAAATGACAAAAGGCCATTTGCTGAAACAGATCTGACAAATTCATCACATAGCCCTCTTCCAACAGCATTTCGAGCATCAAGATTGCTCAAATGAAAATGATGCAATGAGATGAAATGATGTACTCGTCGAGACGAACATTTTGATATGCTACACGCGCGAATCGAAGCTACGGATGCAGAGTTATGTCATCAGAAAAATGCTAAAAAGTTAGGGTTTTGAGAGGAGAAGTCAACCGATCTCCCAGATCCAGATCTGGATCCACTGTAGCAGCACGAGGATCGAGGCGGGACCGGGCTCGCTGGAGCAGGGCGCCGGAGTAGGCATGCGGCGGCGGGGATGGCCAAGTCCGGCCGGCCGGGGCGCTGAGGAGGAGGCCCGCGGCGGCGGGGCGCCTGGCGGCGGTGCGTCGGGGTCACGCCGGTGAAGGGCGGCACCGGCGGGAAGGAGGCGAGGCGCGGTGGCAAGGACCCTCGGCAGCGGCGCGTCGGCTGAAGTGCGGCGGCGTCCGTCACGCCGGCGAGGAGGCACGGCGAAGGAGGAGGCGCGGGCGTTGTAGGCGGCGGTGGCGGCGGTTCGGGCCCCGCGGGCCTGATCCGGGCTCGCGGGCCGACGACGGGGAAACACTCCGGCGGGACAGGTGGCGCGCCGTGGTTGGCCGTGGCGGGCGGCGCGATTTCGTCCGGTCCGGGACGGACATGTCCGGCGGGCGAGAGGGGAATTTTTAGGGTTTCAGGGGAAGAAGACCCGGGATTTCGAGAGGGTGACCTATTTATAGAGGTAGAGGGAGCTAGGAAGCTCCAAATGAGGTGTGGTTTGCGGCCACGCGATCGTGATAGAACGACTGAGAGGATGGAGGAAGTTTAGGTGGGTTTTGGGTCACTTTGGAAGGGTGTTGGGCTGCAACACACACAAGGCCTTTACGGTTTGTCGGTTAACCGTTGGAGTATCAAACAAAGTCCAAATGGCACGAAACTTGACAGGCAGTCTACCGGTAGTAAACCAAGGCCGCATGACAAGTCTCGGTCCAATCCGAAAACGTTTAACACCTGCCCACGAAAAGAGGTAGAAAGGGACACTGGGTGACATAGGAGCAACGGATTTCAAAACGGACAACGGGGAAAAATGCTCGGATGCATGAGACGAACATGTATGCAAATGGAATGCACCTGATGACATGATATGCAATGCATGGCATGCAAGCAATGAAAAGGCAACAACATCAAATAACTGTAGGACACCTGGCACATCAGTCTCGGGGCGTTACAACACTCCACCACTATGCGAGGATCTCGTCCCGAGATCTAGAATGGCACCGAAGGGAAACGGAAGAGGAAGAGAAGAGTTAAAACTAAGTTGCTCCTTTGACAAACGAGTGAAACCAAAGAACCTTGAAAAGGTTAAGCCATTTCGAGAAAAGAATACAACGGAGATGAATGAAGTTGAAAGCACTCTGTTAGCAAAGAGGAACAAGGAAGAACAACTTTGGGCAGCAGTCCGGTTGAAAAGTGATATGAAACTTGATAAGATGAAAAGAACTTGACCAGAGGACACAACACTCCGATTAAATGGATAAACCAAGAAAAGAACACGATCCTGACAAAACAAGAAGATGGGTTGAAGAGAGCAACATCACAATGCCTCCGGAACAAAAGTAAGAATGGAATGGAATGAACAAAGGGAAACAAGATCTTGAGAGAGCGTGCTTACAACAAATGCTAGAACGGAGTTGTTGGAAAACCAACAATGAAAAGAGTAAGCTTGATGTGGGCTTATAGGAAACATCTCAGAATATGAGGTGACAACCTGCCACTAATGGAAATGATAGATTGGAATGATATGAACAAAGAGACGAGAAATTATTTCACCAGGAGTATAAAGAAGAGCTTGGGTCCTTTATAAAGCACCATAAATAGCAACAATCCTTAGGAAAAACTTTAGGTGAAGTATAACCCAAGATAATTCCAACGAAGAGGTTGATGGATTTAAAATATCTCATACTTGATAACTTGTGAATCATGAAATATGAAGGAAAATTATCAAGAATGACATAACACCACCTCCGATGATACGGTAGAAAGAAATGCACTCCGGATTGCAAGATGAAGAATGCTTGAGCTCCTCTAAAAAGAATGTTGATGAACCCTTTGAGAAGGAATTAAATCTTTGATGAGCCATCATGAAGAAACTCTCAAAGAACTCCGATAACGAAAGGATGATCAAACGAAAGGAAAGATAAGTAGAGAACACAAGGTAAAACCTTGCGATGATTGGATGAAGCTCTGCAACGAGATAAGTTGAAACTTGGAACTCCGGAAAAGAAAAGATGAATCAAGTGAAACCGAGAATTTGACGAGCCTCCGTAATAAGTAATTGAATATACTCGATGAAACAAGAATAAGAATTACATTATGCTTATCCTTCACCAATCAAATTGATGATAAACAATGGATTTGGCACACTACTTATTCCCGTTGCAAAGGATTGAAGAGAGATATAGCATAAACTTGAGAAAGGTCTTCCACGAACCACCGGTAGGATTGGAAAGAACGAATGAATTGATAAATAACCAAGGAAGAGAACTCTTGAACGAACCACCGTACGAATTGAAAAAGAACGAGTAAAAGATAAAGAAACACCGGAAAGAATTAGAGAACGAAAGTGCTTGAGAGAATTTAGATCCATGAGAACAAAGAGATTACGAGTTGATTAGAGCATCCTTGATTTAAGCACCGGTATGATTTAGAGTATGAGAGCTGAAAGCTGGAATGAATAAATCTTAGATGGTGGGCTCCGGATAATCAAACTGAAAAGACCCCTGAATTATTCCGGATGGGTGAAAAGAATTCTCACAGTCGAAAATAATTATGAGAGGATGGCAACAAACTAGAGCCACGAATCTTGAAGAGAATGAAGCAAGATATGGAGGAAAAACTCTTCTTTGGTCTTCAAATGATGAGAAAGACAACGAGAAACACCACCAAGAATTATTTAGACACTCCGGAAGAATCAAAAGCAAATAGGTTGAGCCAATGATGAAAAGAATTTGAAAGATCTTGGAGAAAAAACATATGACTGATGATGAATCATTCTTACGTCAAACTTGTAAATGAATTTTAAGGATATCTCCGGGGGAATTAGAAGAGTCAGGTAAGATCCTAGGAAAAGACTTGTGGGTTAGGGCCCACTCAAAATAAACACCGTTGAATGATTTAGAAGATAGATTGCGCTGATTGAAATAAATGGCTTGAATGAGGTAACATCCTCGAAAGATTTTGAACGAATGTAGAGCGAAAACACGAATCTTCGGGATATCTTGAGCACTCTGGAACAATTGAATAGCGAGAAGTGGATGATTACGAGGTGCACCGGCATGAGAAAGCATTAGAAACGAGGAAAAAGGGATATGATCAACAAAGTTTGAATTAGATCCACCGGAGAAGAAAAGAATTAAGGTTCATGACCTTGAAGCCCCGTTAAAAATCTTCATGAGAATCACTGGGTAAGAACATTGACGGAAAAGAATGGAGAGACTTCACATCAATAAGATGGATACTCTATTAAGAAATCCGAGTCCTTGAAGAAAAATGGGTGGGTGGGCAGTTAAAAAAGGCAGCTTGGAGATGGATGAAACAAACACCGTTGAGAAGAACTGATACTTGATCTAGCGGATGTTGAAATGATCGGATCCACTTGAAGAGAAAACACACCGGTTGAAAAGGATTGACATGACAAACTCGATGATCAAGAAGGATTAGTATTCGCATAGGAGCATGAGAACACCGCTTAGGAAAGGTATGGAATCAACACTTGACATCGAAGCAACTCGAATACCACAACTCAAAACAAAAACAAGGATTGGCTTGCAGAATAAGATGGAACAAACATATGATAGAGATTTCGTCCGAAGTTTTCGTGGTGGGGCCTACACGGGCTCGATCGTACATCACCATCATGTACAAGGCAGTGCACATGACATATGAAGCATCCCCGAGTCGGCATAGCCAAGGACTCTTTAAGACACAACGAGACCACTGTAAAACCAACCATGGATAGGCGGACCACTAGACGTCGAACCCCAATTTCATATCATACATCTGTCGGAAAGATATCCTAAGAGCTACTTGAATTCCCACTTATAAACTCCCGAAATTTTCCAATTATGCAATCAGGTGTTGGGGATACAGGGGAAGCATAATATCTCACCCAAAAATAACAAATCCTACATCCAGCTGTATCCATCCTTCAACAAATAACCAAGAAACCTTCAGAAATCGTTTACCTCAACCTTCGAAAAGCATCCGTTATACGAGTTATGGCAATACTCCCGAACTCCCGCCCCAGTACTGGGTGGCGTCAAGGTTATCTCACCAACAACTGCATAAAAGAGATTTTCGATGTCGGCAAAACTAAACTCAGGTATTCCAGAACTGCAACGATAAAATTGTGATGACAACACCTCGGAGCTCAACTCCCCGGGACACTGCCACAACCCCTAAATGTCAGGAGGCACCAAGAACAATGTTGTCGTCACAAATCGATCGGAACGATTCCAAGATACCCGCGTGATCCTAAATTTTTTTAGTGAAATTTGAGAAGAGAAGAGTCAAAACTCTACGTCAGGATGCCTCACCAGAGCGACGAAGGGACTGAGGAGTAAAAAGAATTCCTAACTCTCCGATATATATAATCCTAAATGACTCAAAACATTTTCTAGACTCAACAACGCCAACGATTCGATCAAGCAGGGGGCTCCTAAGGTCGGGGAAGGCTCTAATACCAACTTGTAATGCCCTCGATGCGGCCATATCTCCCACGTGTCGAAGCACGACTTAGAGGCATAACCGCATTGAAAGCAATGTCGCAAGTGAGGTAATCTTCACACAACCCATGTAATACACAAGGGAAAGAGATACATAGTTGGCTTACAATCGCCACTTCACACAATTACATGAATAAAGCATTACATCATCCAGACACAATCAAGGTCCGACTACGGAACCAAAATAAAAGAAGACTACCCCAAATGCTATACAGACCTCTGATTATCCCAACTGGGCTCCACTACTGATCAACTGGAACGAAACAACACAAGGACAAGATCTTCATCGAGCTCCTCCTTGAGCTTGGTTGCGTCACCTGCATGGTTCAACGGCACCTGCAAACTGGTTTTGGAAGTATCTGTGAGCCATGGGGACTCAACAATCTCACACCCTCGCGATCAAGACTATTTAAGCTTATAGGTAAGGTAAAAGGCATGATGTGGAGCTGCAGCAAGCGACTAGCATATTTGGTGGCTAACAACGCAAATGAGAGCGAGAAGAGGAGGCAAAAGCATGGTCGAACAACTATGATCAAGAAGTGATCCTAGAACAACCTACGTCAAACATAACTCCAATACCGTGTTCACTTCCCGGACTCCGTCGAGAGGAGACCATCACGGTTACACACGCGGTTGATGTATTTTAATTAAGGTCAACTTCAGGTTTTCTACAACCAGACATTAACAAATTCCCATCTGCCCATAACCGCGGGCACGGCTTTCGAAAGTTCAAATCCCTACAGGGGTGTCCCAACTTAGCCCATCACAGGCTCTCACGGTCAACGAAAGATATTCCTTCTCCCAAGACAATCCGATCAGGCTCGGCATCCCGGTTACAAGACATCCTCAACAATGGTAAAACAAGTCCAACAAAGCCACCCAGATGTGCCGACAAATCCCGATAGGAGCTGCACATATCTCGTTCTCAAGGCACATCGGATAGGTCAAGCTACGAGTAAAACCAGCCCTCGAGTTACCCCGAGGTGGCCCCGCAGGCTGCCCATTTCGGACCAACACTCAGAGGAGCACTGGCCCGGGGGGGGGGGGTTAAATAAAGATGACCTTGAGTCTGCAGAACCCAAGGGAAAGAAAAGGCTAGGTGGCGAATGGTAAAACCAATGTTGGGCATTGCTGGAGGAGTTTTATTCAAGGCGAACTGTCAAGGGGTTCCCATTATAACCTAACCGCGTAAGGAACGCAAAATCCGGGAACATAACACCGATATGACGGAAACTAGGGCGTCACGAGTGGAACAAAACACCAGGCATAAGGCCGAGCCTTCCACCCTTTACCAAGTATATAGATGCATTAATTAAATAAGATATATTGTGATATCCCAACAAATATCCATGTTCCAAACATGGAACAAGCTCCAATCTTCACCTGCAACTAACAACGCTGTAAGAGGGGCTGAGCAAAGCGGTAACATAGCCAAACAATGGTTTGCTAGGACAAGGTGGGTTAGAGGCTTGACTGAACAATATGGGAGGCATGATAAGCAAGTGGTAGGTATCGCAGCATAGGCATAGCAAAAGAGCGAACATCTAAGCAAGCAAAGATAGAAGTGATTTCGAGGGTATGGTCATCTTGCCTGAAATCCCGCAAGGAAGAAGAACGAGTCCATAAAAAAGACAAACGGACGTAGTCGAACGGGTCCTCACAAATGCGACGTTAACGGAACCAACCCGAAGAAGCAACACCGGAAAGAAGCACACAACATAGTAAACAACCAACACACGAACATGGTATGATATGCGGGATGCGGCATGTGATGCATATGCATGATTTGGAGAGGAATGATTGAACGTGGACTCAACATGGAAATCCAAGAGTGCCACTGGAAAGGTGAGGTGATTTCGGTCGAAATCGATATAAAGATCACCGGAATCGGATGCACGGTTTGAAAATGGCAAGCAAAACAAATATGACACCGGTCTGCGATAATCAGCAAGTAGCCATCTAAATGCATCAAGATAAATATGCTAGAGCACTCAAACATAGCAACAAAATACATGGAAGGAATCCACCCATGATGCTTGACAAAAGATGAACACTGAGCTACGGCTAATTCACTCATTAACAGGTTCAAACAAGCATGGAAAAAGTGCAAAAGATTACTGGTTTCAGACTTAGTGAAATTAACATGTCAGGAATTTATTATCAGGAAGCACACTTTAGAGCATGAACACTACAAGCTACAGGAACTTAACATGGCAAAGCAAGGCATGGCATGAAGCTACTCAAAGCACTTAACAAAAGTCCCTTAGTGACCATGAGCCAAAAGGGATCAGATAATACAATTGCAAGCATGTGAACATAGCAAAAACATAAACAGATTCAGACTTAGTGAAAAACTGGAGCATGCAAAACAGTTAACGAGTAGGCATGTTTACGAGCTCGATGCACTCACTACAGAGCAAGGCAAGACAAACTAAGCATACACCCATCAAGAAGACATGGCATATAAGCTATACATGGCAGGAACAACATCATAGCATCCATGGATCAACAACAACAAGCTCGGCAAAATCGCTAAACATGTTAACAATCTGCCAGGAACATTTTATAGAAAAAGTAGAGCTCGATTGACTCAAGCTAGGTTGCTCCATAAATGCAAACAAAGACATGGATGGATAGAGCACCACAATGTTAACAAAACATCGTTACTGATCATCCTCAAAAGAGGCACGGACCACTAGGAAACAACATGAACATATGGCATAACAACAAAAACAGGACAAGGACTTAGTGAAATTCTAAGTCCCTGAAATCAGCATTACCGATTATGCTACTTTGCAAGCTTGTGCTAGTCACCACAAATATCACAAAAATACATGGCAAGCACCTCTGTAAGGATGGCATGGCATTTAACAAAACACATGTAGAGCTCTGGATCGTGGCATGCACACATTAATCATGGCAAAAATGACAAAAGGCCATTTGCTGAAACAGATCTGACAAATTCATCACATAGCCCTCTTCCAACAGCATTTCGGGCATCAAGATTGCTTAAATGAAAATGATGCAATGAGATTAAATGATGTACTCGTGGAGACGAACATTTTGATATGCTACACACGCGAATCGGAGCTACGGATGCAGAGTTATGGCATGCAGAAAAATGCTAAAAAGTTAGGGTTTCGAGAGGAGATGTCAACCGATCTCCCAGATCCAGATCTGGATCCACTGTAGCAGCACGAGGATCGAGGCAGGACCGGACTCGCCGGAGCAGGGCGCCAGAGTAGGCATGCGGCGGCGAGGATGGCCAAGTCCGGCCGGCCGGGGCGCTGAGGAGGAGGCCCACGGCGGCGGGGCACCTGGCGGCGGTGCGTCGGGGTCACGCCAGCGAAGGGCGGCGCCGGCGGGAAGGAGGCGAGGCGCGGCGGCCAGGACCCTCGGCGGCGGCACGTCGGCTGAAGTGCGGCGGCGGCCGTCACGCCGGCGAGGAGGCGCGGTGAAGGATGAGGCGCGGGCACTGTAGGTGGCGGTGGCAGTGGTTCGGGCCCCGCGGGCCTGATCCGGGCTCGCGGGCCGGCGGCGGGGAAACAGTCCGGCGGGACAGGTGGCGCGCCGTGGTTGGCCGCGGCGGGCGGCGCGATTTCGTCTAGTCTGGGACGGACATGTCCGGCGGGCGAGAGGGGAATTTTTAGGGTTTCGGGGGAAGAAGACCCGGGATTTCGAGAGGGTGACCTATTTATAGAGGTAGAGGGAGCTAGGAAGCTCCAAATGAGGTGTGGTTTGTGGCCACGCGATCGTGATCGAACGGCAGAGAGGATGGAGGAAGTTGAGGTGGGTTTTGGGACACTTTGGAAGGGTGTTGGGCTGCAACACACATGAGGCCTTTACGGTTCCTTGGTTAACCGTTGGAGTATCAAACGAAGTCCAAATGGCACAAAACTTGACAGGCGGTCTACTGGTAGTAAACCAAGGCTGCATGACAAGTCTCGGTCCAATCCGAAAACGTTTAACACCCGCACATGAAAAGAGGTAGAAACGGACACCGGGTGACATAGGAGCGCCGGATTTCAAAACGGACAACGGGGAAAATGCTCAGATGCATGAGACGAACATGTATGCAAATGAAATTCACCTGATGACATGATAATGCATGGCATGCAAGCAATGACAAGGCAACAACAGCGAATAACTGGAGGACACCTGGCACATCGGTCTCGGGGCGTTACACCTCATGTCCGTATTCTATTTTTATCGACACCTTCATCTCTAAACATGTGGACATATTTTTCAATTTCGGCTTTTCGCTCGAGGACAAGCGAGGTCTAAGTTTGGGGGAGTTGATACGTCCATTTTGCATCATGCTTTTATATCAATATTTATTGCATTATGGGATGTCATTTCACATTATGTCACAATACTTATGGCAATTCTCTCTCATTTTATAAGGTTTACAAAAGGAGGGAGAATGCCGGCAGCTGGAATTCTGGGCTGGAAAAGGAGCTAATATTAGAGACCTATTCTGCACAACTCCAAAAGTCCTGAAACTCCACGGAACACCTTATAATAAATAATAAAAAATCCTTGCCAAAGATGAAGACCAGGGGGCCCACACCCTTCTCACGAGGGTGGGGGCGCGCCCCCTAGGGTGCGCCCCCTGCCTTGTGGGCCCCCTGGTGGCTCTTCGATGACCATCTTCTCCTATATGAAGTCTTTCGTCGAGAAAAAAATAAGAATCAACCTTTCGGGATGAAACTCCACCGCCACGAGGCGGAACCTTCGCGGATCCAATCTAGAGCTCCGGCAGAGCTGTTCTGCCGGGGAAACTTCCCTCCCGGAGGGGGAAATCATCGCCATCGTCATGACCAACGCTCCTCTCATTGGGAGAGGGCAATCTCCATCAACATCTTCATCAGCACCATCTCATCTCAAAACCCTAGTTCATCTCTTGTATCCGATTCTTGTCTTCAAGTCCGGGATTGGTGCTAGTAGGTTGCTAGTAGTGTTAATTACTCCTTGTAGTTGATGCTAGTTGGTTTAATTGGTGGAAGATCATATGTTCAGATCCTTTATGCATATTAATACCCCTCTGATTTTGAACATGTTTATGCTTTGTGAGTAGTTACGTTTGTTCCCGAGGACAAGGGAGAAGTCTTTCTATTAGTAGTCATGTGAATTTGGTATTCGTTCGATATTTTGATGAGATGTATGTTGTCTAGCCTCTAGTGCTGTTATGTGAACGTCGACTACATAACACTTCACCATTATTTGGGCCTTGAGGAAGGCATTGGGAAGTAATAAGTAGATGATGGGTTGCTAGAGTGACAAAAGCTTAAACCCTAGTTTATGCGTTGCTTCGTAAGGGGATGATTTGGATCCATATGTTTCATGCTATGGTTAGGTTTACCTTAATACTTTTGTTGTAGTTGCGGATGCTTGCAATAGAGGTTAATCATAAGTGGGATGCTTGTTCAAGTAATAACAGCACCCAAGCACCGGTCCACCCACATATCAAATTATCAAAGTACCGAACGCGAATCATATGAACGTGATGAAAACTATCTTGACGATATTCCCATGGTTCATCGGGAGCGCTTTTCCTTATATAAGAGTTTGTCCAGGCTTGTCCTTTGCTACAAAAAGGATTGGGCCACCCTGCGACACTTTATTTACTTTTGTTACTTGTTGCTCGTTACAAATTATCTCATTACAAAACTATCTGTTACCACTTATTTCAGTACTTGCAGAGAATACCTTGCTGAAAACCGTTTATCATTTCCTTCTGCTCCTCGTTGGGTTTGACACTCTTACTTATCGAAAGGACTACGATAGATCCCCTATACTTGTGGGTCATTAGTTATCGAAACAAAGTATTATGCACATGCTCCTAGGGGGATAGATTGGTAGGAAAAGACCATCGCTCGCCCCCGACCGCCACTCATAGGGAAGACAATCAATAAATAAATCATGCTCCGACTTCATCACATAACGGTTCACCATACGTGCATGCTACAGGAATCACAAACTTCAACACAAGTATTTCTGAAATTCACAACTACTCAACTAGCATGACTCTAATATCACCATCTCCATATCTCAAAACAATTATCAAGTATCAAACTTCTCATAATATTCAATGCACTTCTATGAATTTTTTATATTATTCCTTAAAGAAAATTTCCATGTTGTTCTAAAGGACTCTCAAAATAATATAAGTGAAGCATGAGAGATCAATTATTTCGATAAAATAAAACCACCGCCGTGCTCTAAAAGATATAACTGAAGCAAGAGCAAAAACTATATAGCTCAAAAGATATAAGTTAAGCACACATAGTATTCTAATAAATTTCAAATAATGTGAGTCTCTCTCAAAAGGTGTGTACAGCAAGGATGATTGTTGTAAACTAAAAATCAAGGAATCAAATCATACAAGTTGCTCCAAGCAAAACACATATCATGTGGTGAATAAAAATATAGCTCCAAGTAAAGTTACCGATAGACGAAGACAAAAGAGGGGATGCCTTCCGGGGCATCCCCAAGCTTAGGCTTTTTGGTGTCCTTGAATTTTACCTTGGGGTGCCATGGGCATCCCCAAGATTAGGCTCTTGCCACTTCTTGTTCCATAATCCATCAAATCTTTACCCAAAACTTGAAAACTTCACAACACAAAACTTAACAAGAAAATCTCGTGAGCTCCGTTAGCGAAAGAAAAAAAAACACCACTTCAAGGCACTGTAATGAACTCATTATTTATTTATATTGGTTTTAAACCTACTGTATTCCAACTTCTCTATGGTTTATAAACTCTTTTACTAGCCATAGATTCATCAAAATAAGAAAACAACACACGAAAAACAGAATCTGTCAAAAACAGAACAGTCTGTAGTAATCTGTAACTAACGCAAACTTCTGGAACCCCAAAAATTCTAAAATAAATTTCTGGACGTGAGGAATTTATATATTAATCATATGAAAAAAGAATTAACTAAATAGAACTCTCCAATAAAAAATTGCAGCAATTCTTGTGAGCGCTAAAGTTTATGTTTTTATAGCAAGATCAAATAGACTTTCCCCAAGTCTTCCCAACGGCTCACTTGGCACAAACACTAATTAAACAAAAAAACACAACCAAAACAGAGAGCATCATAAAATATTGGGTTGTCTCCCAACAAGCGCTTTTCTTTAAAGCCTTATAGCTAGGCATAAGATTTCAACGACGCTCACATGAAAGAAAAGAATTAAAGCACAAAGAGAGCATCATAAAACACGTGACAAACACATCTGAGTCTAACATACTTCTTATGCGTAGGCATATTATAGGAAAAAAAATTATCAAGGCAAGCAAAAACTAGCATATGCAAGTAAGCGGAAAGAAACAATACTAGCAATCTCAACATAACGAGAGGTAATTTAGTAACATGAAAATTTCTACAACCATGTTTTCCTCTCTCATAATAATTACATGTAGGATCATAAGCAAATTCAACAATATAGCTATCACAAAAAATATTCTTAACACGATCCACATGTATGAAAAGTTGACACTCTTCCAAAATAGTGGGATTAACATTAACTAAAGTCATGACCTCTCCAAACCCACTTTTATCAAAAACTTCATAAGATTGAACATTCTCCAAATATGTGGGCTCTAAAGTTGACACTCTTCCAAACCCGCTTACAATATTATTGCAAACGTTATAATCAAGCTCATATTCATCATGGGGCTTAAATAAATTTTCAAGATCATAAGAAGAATCACCCAATCATGATCATTGCAACAAGTAGTAGACATAACAAAACTAGCATCCCCAAGCTTAGGGTTTTGCATATTATAAGCACAATTGACATTCATAGTTATACTATCATCATTGCAATCATGCTTTCTATTCAAATACCCATAGTGAATCACTCCATAACTTCATCACAATTTTCAGATTCATGAATTTCAATCAAAACTTCATAAAGATAATCTAGTGGGCAAAACTCACTAGCAATTGGTTCATCATAATTGGATCTCTTAAAAAGATTAGCAAGCAGATGAGGATCCATAGATCTTAGGTTCTCCGTTTAGCAATAAATAAACAATTATTTCCAACCAAACGAGCAAACGGGCCAAGTAAGAGATCAAAGCAAATGGAAAGACGAACAGAAGAAGGGCGAATAAAACGGCAAGGGTGAAGTGGGGGAGAGGAAAACGAGAGGCAAATGGCAAATAATGTAATGTGAAGGGTACTTGGTATGTCTTGACTTGGCGTAGATCCCCCCGGCAACGGCGCCAAAAATCCTTCTTGCTACCTCTTGAGCACTGCGTTGGTTTTCCCTTGAAGAGGAAAGGGTGATGCAGTAAAGCAGCATAAGTATTTCCCTCAGTTTTTGAGAACCAAGGTATCAATCCAGTAGGAGACCACGCGCGAGTCACCTCGTACCGAGATAAACAAGTAAGAACCTCGCAACCAATGCGATAAAGGGGTTGTCAATCCCTTCACAGCCACTTGCAAGAGTGAGATCTAATAGAGATAATAATAATAAGATAAATATTTTTGGTATTTTTAAGATATAGATTGAAAGTAAAGATTGCAAAATGAAATAGACGGGAAACTTGTATGATGGAAAATAGACCCGGGGCCATACGTTTCACTAGTGGCTTCTCTCAAGATAGCATAAGTATTACGGTAGGTGAACAAATTACTGTTGAGTAATTGATAGAAACGCGAATAATTATGAGAATATCTAGGCATGATCATGTATATAGGCATCACGTCCGCGACAAGTAGACCAAAACGATTCTGCATCTATTACTATTACTCGACACATCGACTGCTATCCAGCATGCATCTAGAGTATTAAGTTCATAAGAAAAGAGTAACGCCTTAAGCAAGATGACATGATGTAGAGGGATAAACTCATGCTATATGATATAAACCACATCTTTTTATCCTCGATGGCAACAATACAATACGTCTCGTTTCCCCTACTGTCACTGGGATCGAGCACCGTAAGATTGAACCCAAAGCTAAGCACTTCTCCCATTGCAAGAAAGATCAATCTAGTAGGCCAAACCAAATTGATAATTCAAAGAGGCTTGCAAAGATAAACCAATCATACATAAAAGAATTCAGAGAAGAATCAAATATTGTTCATAGATAATCTGGATCATAAACCCACAATTCATCGGATCTCGACAAACACACCGCAAAAGGAGATTACATCGAATAGATCTCCAAGAGAATCGAGGAGAACTTTGTATTGAGATCCAAAGAAAGAGAAGAAGCCATCTAGCTACAAGCTATGGACCCGAAGGTCTGAAGTAAACTACTCACACATCACTGGAGGGGCCATGGAGTTGATGTAGAGGCCCTCCGTGATCAATGCCCCCTCCGACGGAGCTCCAGAAAAGGCCCCAGATGGGATCTCTCGGGTACAGAAGGTTGCGACGGTGGAATTAGGTTTTCGTGGTGCTCCTGGATGTTTGTAGGGTACGTGGACTTATATAGGAGGAAGAAGTAGGTCGGTGGAGCAACGAGGGGCCTACGAGGGTGGAGGGTGCGCCCCCTGCCTTGTGGCCACCTCGATTGTTTCTTGACGCCCACTCCAAGTCTCCTGGATCACGTTTGTTGAGAAAATCACGTTCCCGAAGGTCTCATTACATTTGGACTTCGTTTGATATTCCTTTACTGCGAAACACTGAAATAGGCAAAAAACAACAATTTGGGCTGGGCCTCTGGTTAATAGGTTAGTCCCAAAAATGATATAAAAGTGTAAAATAAAGCCCATTAACATCAAAAATAGATAATACAATAGCATGGAGCAATCAAAAATTATAGATACGTTGGAGATGTATCAGCTAGAAAAGGAGCAAATATTATAGACCTATTCTGCACATCTCCAAAAGTCCTGAAACTCCATGGGAGCACTTTTCAGAATATATAAAAAATATTGGGCGCAAGAAGTACCAGAGGGGGGCCACCCACCAGCCATGAGGGTGGGGGTGCGCCCCTGCCTTGTGGGCCTCCTGGTGGCCCTCTGATGCCCATGTTCTGCTATATGAGGTCTTTCGTCCGAGAAAAAATAATAAGAAAGCTTTGGGGAAGAAACTCCGCCGCCACGAGGCGGAACCTTGGCGGAACCAATCTAGGGCTCCGACAGAGCTGTTCTGCCGGGGAAACTTCCCTCCGAGAGGGGGAAATCATCACCATCGTCACCACCAACGATCCTCTCATTGGCAGGGGGTCAATCTCCATCAACATCTTCACCATCACCATCTCATCTCAAACCCTAGTTCATCTCTTGTATCCAATCTCTGTATCCAAACCTCAGATCGGTACCTGTGGGTTGCTAGTAGTGTTGATTACTCCTTGTAGTTGATGCTAGTTGGTTTACTTGGTGGAAGATCATATGTTCAGATCCATTATGCATATTAATACCCCTATGATTATGAACATGAATATGCTTTGTGAGTAGTTATGTTTGTTCCTGAGGACATGGGAGAAGTCTTGCTATAAGTAGTCATGTAAATTTGGTATTCGTTCGATATTTTGATGAGATGTATGTTGTCTTTCCTCTAGTGGTGTTATGTGGACGTCGACTACATGATAGTTCACCATTGTTTGGGCCTAGAGGAAGGCATTGGGAAGTAATAAGTAGATGATGGGTTGCTAGAGTGACATAATGTTAAACCCTAGTTTATAAGTTGCTTCGTAAGTGGCTGATTTGGATCCATATGTTTCATGCTATGGTTAGGTTTACCTTAATAGTTCTTTTGTAGTCGCGGATGCTTGCAATAGGGGTTAATCATAAGTGGGATGCTTGTCCATGTAAGGATAGCACCCAAGCACCGGTCCACCCACATATCAAATTATCAAAGTATCGAACGCGAATCATATGAACGTGATGAAAACTAGCTTGACGATAATTCCCATGTGTCCTCGGGAGCGCTTTCCTTCATATAAGAGTTTGTCCAGGCTTGTCCTTTGCTACAAAAAGGATTGGGCTATCTTGCTACACCTTATTTACTTTTATTACTTGTTGCTCATTACAATTTATCTTATCACAAAACTATCCTTTACCGATAATTTCAATGCTTGCAGAGAATACCTTGCTGACAACCGCTTATCATTTCCTTCTACTCCTCATTGGGTTCGACACTCTTACTTATCGAAAAGGCTACAATAGATCCCCTACACTTGTGGGTCATCAGGTGCCCCCTCCACATATTTCCACCTCGGTCATATTGTCGTAGTGCTTAGGTGAATCCCTGCGTCGGTAACTTCATCATCATCGTCACCACGCCATCGTGCTGACTAAACTCTCCCTCGGCCTCAGCTGGATCTAGAGTTTGAGGAACGTCACCGAGCTGAACGTGTGCAGATCGCAGAGGTGCCGTGCATTCGGTACTTGATCGGTTGGATTGTGAAGACGTTCGACTACATCAACCATGTTGCTTAACGCTTCCGCTTTCGATCTATGAGGGTACGTAGACACACTCTCCCCTCTCATTGCTATGCATCTCCTAAATAGATCTTGCGTGATTGTAGGAAGTTTTTTGAAATACTGCATTCCCCAACAGTGGCATCCGAGCCAGGTCTATGCGTAGATGTTATATGCACGAGTAGAACACAAAGGAGTTGTGGGCGTGGGTATATACATATTGCTTGTCGTCACTAGTTGTTTCTTGATTCGGCGGTATTGTTGGATGAAGCGGCCTGGATCAACATTACATGACCGCGTTCATGAGACTGGTTCTACCGACGTGCTTTGCACACATGTGGCTGGCGGGTGTCTGTTTCTCCAACTTTAGTTGAATCGGATTCAATGAACAGGGTTCTTTCCGAAGATCAAAAATCAATCACTATACCATGATGTGGTTTTTATGCCGTAGTTAAGAACGGTTCTTGCTAGAAGCCTGTAGCAGCCACGTAAAACTTGCAACAACAAAGTAGAGGACGTCTAACTTGTTTTTGCAGGGCATGTTGTGATGTGATATGGTCAAGACGTGATGATATATAATTTGTTGTGTGAGATGATCATGTTTTGTAATAGTTATCGGCAACCGGCAGGAGCCATATGGTTGTCGCTTTATTGTATGAAATGCAATCGCCATGTAATTGCTTTACTTTATCACTAAGTGGTAGCGATAGTCGTAGAAGCAATAGTTAGCGAGACGACAATGATGCTACGATGGAGATCAAGGTGTCATGCCGGTGACGATGGTGATCATGACGGTGCTTTGGAGATGGAGATCAAAGGCACAAGATGATGATGGCCATATCATATCACTTATTTTGATTGCATGTGATGTTTATCCTTTATGCATCTTATTTTGCTTAGTACAATGGTAGCATTATAACATGATCTCTCACTAAATTTCAAGGTACAAGTGTTCTCCCTGAGTATGCAATGTTTCTACAGTTCGTCGTGCCGAGACACCATGTGATGATCGGGTGTGATAAGCTCTACGTTCACATACAACGTGCACAAGCCAGTTTTGCACACGCAGAATACTCGGGTTAAACTTAACGAGCCTAGCATACGCAGATATGGCCTCGGAACACTGAGACCGAAAGGTCGAGCGTGAATCATATAGTAGATATGATCAACATAGTGATGTTCACCATTGAAAACTACTCCATCTCACGTGATGATCGGACATGGTTTAGTTGATATGGATCACGTAATCACTTAGATGATTAGAGGGATGTCTATCTAAGTGGGAGTTCTTAAGTAATATGATTAATTGAACTTAAATTTATCATGAACTTAGTCCTGATAGTATTTGCATATCTATGTTGTAGATCTATTGCTCGCGTATAGCTTCCCCATTTTATTTATGATATGTTCCTAGAGAAAAATATGTTGAAAGATGTTAGTAGCAATGACGCGGACTAGCTCTGTGATCTGAGGATTATCCTCATTGCTGCACAGAAGAATTATGTCCTTGATGCACCGCTAGGTGACGTACCTATTGCAGGAGCAGAGGCAGATGTTATGAACGTTTGGCAAGCTCGGTATGATGACTACGTGATAGTTTAGTGCGCCATGCTTTATGGCTTAGAACCGGGACTTCAAAAACTTTTTGAACGCCACAGAGCATATAAGATGTTCCAAGAGTTGAAATTAGTATTTCAGACTCATGCCCGTGTCGAGAGGTATGATACCTTTGACAGTATTTGGCCTACAAGATGGAGGAGAATATCTCAACCAGTGAGCATGTGCTCAGATTGTCTGGGTACTACAATTGCTTGAATCAAGTGGGAGTTAATCTTCCAAATAAGATAGTGATTGATAGAGTTCTCTAGTGACTATCACCAAGTTACTGGAACTTAGTGATGAACTATAATATGCAAGGGATGACGTAAAACGATTTTTGAGCTCTTCGCGATGCTGTAATCGGCAAAGGTAGAAATCAAGAAAAGCATCAAGTGTTAATGGTTGACAAGACCACTGGTTTCAAGTAAAAGGGCAAGGGGAAGAAAGGGAACTTCAAGAAGAATGGCAAGCAAGTTTCTATTCCCATGAAGAAGCCCAAAGCTAGACCCAAGCCTGAAACTAAGTGCTTCTACTACAAAGGAAATGGTCACTTGAAGAGGAACTGCCCCAAATACTTGGTGGATAAGAAGGATGGCAAAGTGAACAAAAGTATATATGATATACATGTTATTGATGTGTACTTTACTAGTGTTCATGGTAGCCCCTAGGTATTTGATACTGGTTCAGTTGCTATGATTAGTAACTTGAAACAAGAGTTACAAAATGAACAGAGACTAGCTGAGGGCGAGGTGACGATGTGTGTTGGATGTAATTCCAAGGTTGATAAGATCACCATCGCACACTCCCTTTACCTTCGAGATTAGTGTTGAACCTAAAATAAATGTTATTTGCTGTTTGCGTTGAGCATAATATGATTGGATCATATTTACTGCAATACAGTTATTCATTTAAGTCAAAGAATAATTGTTATTCTGTTTACATGAATAAAACCTTCTGTGGTCATACAGCCAAGGTGAATGGTTTATTGAATCTCGATAGTAGTGATACACATATTCACAGTATTGAAGCCAAAAGATATAAGTTTAATAATGATAGTGCAACTTATTTGTGGCACTACCGTTTAGGTCATATTGGTGTAGAGCGCATGAAGAAACTCCATGCTGATGGGCTTTTGGAATCACTTGATTATGAATCACTTGATGCTTGCGAACCATGCCTCATGGGCAAGATGACTAAGACTCCATTCTCCGGAACAATGGAGCGAGCAACAGAATTATTGTAAATAATACATACTGATGTATGCGGTACGATGAGTGTTGATGCTCACGGCGGGTATCCGTCGGCGTTCTAGGAATGGGGGTCCTCAGACTTGCCTGCCTGCGGCCTGCGGCGTGGCTCAAGTGGGGGCCTAGCGTGGCCCATCTTCATCAGGTCAAGCTCAAGACCCTCGCGAGGGGCCAAGCCTCGCGGGGCGGATGATAGGAAGCTTCCTCAGAGGTAGCCTCATCAGGCAGGCTCGCGAGGAGGCGGAGAGACCAAGGCAAGGGTGCCTCACGAGGCGCCCATGACGCAAGCCATGACGATCGAGACCAGGCGGGCGCCAGCCTGCACAGTGTCCTTGTTTCCCCTTTGGTGCAAAGGGGGCAAGCACAGGCCAAGGCATCGGGCAAAGGTTACCGTTCCGTTGCAACGAGACCAAGACCAACAAAGCGGCAGGACGGAGGTTACCGTGGAGCCCAAGACGGCGTCATCACCAGTGCTTTTGGCAGCCGAAGACCACCTTTGGTCAGGATAACTTGTACTAGATGTTCCCCTCCAAAATGGCCAACTGTTGGCGCCCTTCCCGCTCATTATTTGGGGAGAGGCCCAGGGCCTCTATAAACAGAGCTAGCCACCACAGAGGAAGGGGGATCGACACACCTAGACAGCTAGAGATCTGGTAGAACCCCAGTAGAGAGAGAGAGGCGACTGAACTCATCAAAGCGGTTCATCGCACCAGCTCAAGAACACCTCTCGCGAGGCTGTTCTTCCCTTGTGCTGTTCATCATCAGCCCCTGAGGCAATCCACCACACCACACACTGGAGTAGGGTATTACACCACAACGGTGGCCCGAACCAGTATAAACCTCATGTCCCTTGTGTTGTTCGTTGTTTCCAGCTTAGATCACGCGAGGAGATTGGACGTAGATCGGTAGGGGAGAGATCTCCATGCGCACCCCAGTGTTCGAACCTCAAGGGTCTGCCGGAACCGAAATCCGACATTTGGCGCGCCAGGTAGGGGTGTGCCGGAATCCTTCTTCCTCCGCATCGTGTTCCGTCGCCTCGCCATTCAGATGTCAAGCAACCCGGCTATCAACGCCGACTGTTGGGCAGCATGGCCCACCCACACCGTGTCACCGACCCAGGGCGACCTCAACCTTGCGCCTCAGGCAGCCCGCACTCCGTAGGGTGCTGCGGGGCGCGGGCAAATGCGGCCAGACGCCGCCTGCCCTCACACCACAGCAGGTGCGGGCCGCACCAAGGGCCTCGAACCATGCCGCGGCCACGACGCCGTACACCCGACGGGAGCAAGCAAACTCCAGGGCCGCGCTCACGGTGGCCCAAGAGCTACTACGGTGCCGGCTGCTGGAAGGCGGCCGCGACGTGTTGCTGGAGCGAGTAGCCGAGCTCCTAGACGCCGCCACCCTAGACCCCCGGCGGGCCGTATGGAGGCGTCGTGCACGCGCACACAACTTCAAGCGGACTCCAGGGCCCTTTCAGCGTCAACACCTCCGCCGGCACCGGGCGACAAGTCATGTCGGCCTCTCCTCAGGCCAACGAAGGGGTGCACGCCGCGGCCTTCGGCTTCGGCGGACCGCCGCGCCATCACCCCCAAGACGGCGCTCCAAGCCAAGCTGCGTGGCATGCTGGGCGCTACGGCGAGGCGCACGGGGCGGTGGCCCCAGAAGCTTATGTGCCCCGCATGGTGGATCAGGGGTGCGCACTGGAAGAAGATCATGGCTCATTCCTCGGGCCAGGCTGGGGCGAGGAGACGCCAGGGGCTGAGCTCTTTCGGGAACCCCAGGAGGACCTCGACAACCGCACCGGCGGCGGCAACTATCGGGTACCACTCATCCCTCAGGAGCAAGCTTATGCTAACCATGGGTTGCAGGAGATACAGGTCGCCGCAGCAGGTGGTTGCCCTAATTCTGTAGCCTCATACCCCTCAGGAGGAGGGCATAGGGGGCTGCCGGAGAGGGGCCGTGATTCGGGTTCGTCCCCGCGGCGGTCGGAGCAAGGCGTTCTCAGGAGGTAGGCCCCCTGTCGGGGAGGTGCCCCAAGGCCTGCCCCCGGCAGGGGACCCGTGGTCGTCGGGGGAACCGCTGGCGACCGCTGTGCCCCATTGGTGTCGTCCTTGGTTTCCGGTCACCGTCGATGGCGGCAGAGTAAGGCGCAAGGCGGGGCCCTCGTCTGGCGATATGAAGCAATGTCGGTACCTGTGAAGAAGGCCCAGTGCCTGTGAAGCTCGCCGCCCATGACACTCTCACGTAATAATGAGTGGGGCTGTACACGCCCTGGAGTCTCCGGAGATCCACCCTCGGGCCTCGGGGGCTCCTGCCCATGCCCAGTGGCACCACTTAGCTCCGCGCTGGTGAGAAGACGTCGAAGACTAGACTAGGTGCCGGACGCGGCCTTTTGCTTTTGCCTTTCCTTGTTGACAAAGTTCTTCGATTTGGATTTAAGTTGGATTTGAGCTCGATGCTTGCGTGTGTTTGGGGGAAGGGGTGTTTAGTCTCGTTCGAGCAATCTCCCGCGTTCTGGTTTCGGCTTTGCGTCCAAAGTTAGCATCGGATGCCCCCCCCCTCGCGAGCCCCTCGCGAGCTGGGCTAGGCCAGGCACGTTTACAACCAGGACCGCTGTTACCGCACCCTTTCCGGAGGTTTTCATCACGGAATCTACAAGTTAATCAGAAGACACCCGAGGTGCGGCGGCCCTTGCAGGCCCGCTCGGGACTCGTCGGGGTCGGAAGGTACACAAGTCAGCTGACCCATCACCAGGCCAGCGGCTAAGTTCACACACAACATTATGCTTACCAGGGTACTAATTGCAAACCTTTACATGAGGGGCCTCCCCTCCCAAAATGCTCTTACATTCTTCAGGGCCAAGCCCGAACCTTCTTCGTGTAGGATAAACAGCAGTGACATGCGGTCAGTCGGACATATCACTCACCGCGTCTTCATGGGCATCCTCGGAGGCATCCCTGGCGTCGTTGACATTGCCGCCGCCGCTAGCATCTCCGTCAGTGCCAGTCTCGTCCACAACACCGCCTTCATTGGCGGCCACGACCACGCCGTCATCATCAGATGCAAAGGCCCTGACGAGGGCGTCCACATTGTCCTCCACCCATCGCGCCAGGTCGCCCCAGACGGCTATGGGCACATGCGCGATGGCAGCGTCGAAGTCGAAGTGGGGGTCCCTGCCCAGTAGATAGCTGAAGACGCGGGAGAATGCACGCCCGAGCAAGGCTCGGCTCCTCTCTTCGACAAGCCAACGGGACCTTGCAGAGCGGTTCTCCATAAGCGTCACCACATCAGTGAAAAACTAGAGGTTGCCGGCGTAGTTGACCTCGTGCGGCTCCTTAGCGGCAGCCTCGCAGATGTTGCCCAAAGCTGTGTTGGCCCTTTCTCTGAGCGTTTGAAGCATGGGGGCATGCTCACGCTCCAGAACCCGCCGCCGATGGATCTCGTCCTCATTCCGCTGCGCGACGGCCTCAACGTCATCAACCCTCTGTTGGAGAAGAAGCTGCTCGGCCCGGGAAGAGGACAGCTCCGCCTGTGCTGCGTTGAGGGCAGTTGCGGAGGAGTCCGCACACCGCGTCACTTTGGCCAGTTTGTCCCTGAGGGCTGCGGTCCTGCCCTCAGCCTTGGCCTTGATCAGCCCCAACCTCGTCTCGTATTCGCGCTCGAAGGCCGAGCAAGCTTCCGCCACGCGGTGATCGACTTCTTCCTGGGCCCGGGCTTCGCGCGCGGCAACGTCATCCTCCGCCCGAGCCACCAGGCGCTCCCTTGTCTCCAACCGCTCAAGGTCAAGGTTGCACTCGGCGGCCTCCAGCGGCAGCGCCTCCTCGCGCTTCAGAAGCTCCGCTTGGTCAACAGGGGCCCCCTCCATCGACTCAAGGGCCGCCTGGCGCAGTTCCACTTGCTGCTCTAGGTAGTTGCTCCAGGCCTGGAGCTCCCGTGCGCGCTCCTCCGCATCCTTGCGCCGTCGGTCTGCTTCCCGAACCTCCTCGACGGCCTGGGAGCAGGCCTCCCGCGAAGCTGCCAGCGATGCTTCAGCCTTCGCATTTTCGAGATCACGTTGGTGACGCGCGAGGGCGATGGCTACCTTTAGTTTGCACCTCTCCTCAGCAAGGCGTAAACCTTCGGCCTCGAGGCGCGCATCCTCGTCAGCAAGCTCTGCCCCGATCCGGCTCACCGCATCCGCCGCCCTCTGGAGGAACTCTTCACGAAGGGCGCATCGCTCTCGGACGCGCCTTAGCACGTCATCCGCATCACCCTCTTCCACCGGAGCATGCAGAGGGCCCCGAGGCGGCAAGCCCCCTCCCGGCGCGGAGCTGGGGGCTGGCGCCCTAGCCATCGCCGAACGGACCTCTCTGGGAATCCGGCCTGCCATCGGTCCACCCACATAGGAGGAGCTAAAAACAAACTTCAGCCATTCACCATCTATGATCAGAGGAGGAACGCGGGGCAAGCCGGATGTGCCCCAGGAGGACTCATGAAGAAAGGACAGCGGGCGCGCAGGCTCGAGGTGCCCTATGAAACGGACCACTCCACCAACCGGTCTGGCAGCAGGGGTGCCGCTCGAGCTCGGCGAGCCCAGGGCCAGCGGAGAAGGCGAAGCTTGGGGGGATGGCTCCCGGGCTGACTCGGCGAGTTTCGTAGGGCAGGGCTTGAAAGGGCCACAATCAGTCTCAGGGATAGCAAAGTAAATGGGCGAAGAAAGAAGAAGACTTACTTGTCCATGGCAAAGTACTTCCTGTGCTTCAACAAGCGGCAAGGGCGGTCATTGCCACCCAAGGCCTCCTTTCTCTTGTGGAGGGCCACGAAGTCTACGCGGAACCGACCTAGCGCTCGGCGTAGGGGTCGGCCTCCGGTGCGGAATGAGCATCAAGATGATCATCACTGGATGAGTTAGCCTGGGGAGTGCCGTCAGGTGTCGCCTCGCGAGGAACGGATGGGGCCTCGGGAGCCCCGGCCTCCGGAACCATAGGCCGCGACTCTGCACCTGCCGCCGCTCCAGGGCGGGCCTCGGGAGACGCCGCCTTCGAGGCTTCTCGCAGCATCCGCACCTCGACGTCGGTCGCCTCAACTCCCGCCGGTTCTCATCTCCCCACCCTATCGCCTGAGGAAGGACCGCTGTGGGCAGCAGGGGAAGCAACCACGGCGACAGGGTTCTTGCGGGGCCCCTTGAAGCCAGCTGGCCGCAGTCCCCACTGGTCGATGTTGGGCATCTGCCTCACAAAATCGGCCCTGTCGGAGCAAAGATACAAGAGGATACCATTGCTCCGAAGGCTGCCTGGGGAAGGATCGCCAGTCAAGACCCTAAGCACCGTCCGCAGCACTTCAGGTGCTAAGTCCTCCTCCTGAAGCCACATGTAGTCTCTATGCCCCGCAAAGTCCCACATCCGGCGAGAGTGGCGCTGGAGAGGAGCAATGCGACATTGGAGGAACTCCTTCACCACCTTGGGCGCTGACACATTGAGCGCCCTCAAACTCTGAAAGCGGCGCCAGATGAAGGCGAGCCGGGGGCTCGCTAGCACCTCATGATCCCAGCCTGGGTTGGGAACAGCAGGCGAGGTCGGGTGCGAGAGCAAAGGGTTGGGCACTCCGACGTCGACGTATAGCCACCGCTCTCTGAACCTGGCCTTAGGAGGAGGAAGGTTGAAGTCGATCCCTGAAGCGGCCGTCCCTGGCACGGCGAAGAAGCTCACACACCCTAAGCACTGAGTGGGGTCCCTCAGGCGCAAGGAAAAGAAGTGGCGCAGCAGGGCAACGGAAGGAGGAATGCCTATCATCGCCTTGCAAACAAAAGCGAAGACAACCAGGAGAGTAATGGACTCCGGCCCAAGGTGCATCATGCGGATCTGATAATGGGAGAGCACCGCATTGAAGAAGGCGGAAAAGGGGGGGGGGAACCAGACCTGCCCATAGGGCATCAACAAAGAATCGGACCTCCGTGATGATTCTATCAAGGGAGGCATGGGACACAGGCCAGACTGTGGTCCTGCCGCACTCATTGAAGATCATGGCAAGGGCGGAGCGGACCTTGTTCAAAGCTTCTGGATTGAGTATGATCGACTGAGCAACGGCGGGGCCCGCCGCCGTAGGTGTGCGGGGCGAAGGCACGGGCTTCTTTCCCCTTCCTTTCTTCGTCGGCGCCATGGCGGTGAAGAGAGGGAAGAACTCGAGCCGGGTTGACGGTGGAGGCTGGAGCCCGAAGAGGAAGGAAAGGTAGGAGGCGGGCGAGCAGCGGAAAGGAGGAACAACTATGTGCAACTGCGGGTCCGCTTAGCCGGGCGCACAACAAGGCGTCGTGCGGAAGTGCAGACGCCCACGTCCAATCAATCGCCACGCGGCGCCCGAGGCCGCAGGCTTTTTGGGCCCTGGTGCTTCGCGCTTGCCTCTTCGCTTCCCTGCTAGGCCAAGCCCGGGTGCGCCTTGGAACAGGGGGCTACTGTCGGCGTTCTGGGAATGGGGGTCCCCAGACTTGCCTGCCTGCGGCCTGCGGCGTGGCTCAAGATGGGGCCCAGCGCGGCCCATCTTCATCAGCTCAAGCTCAAGACCCTCGCAAGGGGCCAAGCCTCGCGGGGCGGATGACAGGAAGCTTCCTCAGAGGCAGCCTCATCAGGCAGGCTCGCGAGGAGGCGGAGAGATCAAGGCAGGGGTGCCTCGCGAGGCGCCCATGACGCAAGCCATGACGATCGAGACCAGGCGGGCGCCAGGCGGGCGCCGGCCTGCACAGTGTCCTTGTTTCCCCTTTGGTGCAAAGGGGGCAAGCACAGGCCAAGGCATCAGGCAAAGGTTACCATTCCGGTGCAACGATACGAACACCAACAGAGCGGCAGGACGGAGGTCACCGTGGAGCCCAAGACGGCGTCATCACTAGTGCTTTTGGTAGCCGAAGACCACCTTTGGTCAGGATAACTTGTACTAGATGTTCCCCTCCAAAATGGCCAACTGTTGGCGCCCTTCCCGCTCATTATTTGGGGAGAGGCCCAGGGCCTCTATAAACAGAGCTAGCCACCACATAGGAAGGGGGATCGACACACCTAGACAGCTAGAGATCTGGTAGAACCCCAGCAGAGAGAGAGAGGCGACGGAACTCACCAAAGCGGTTCATCGCACCAGCTCAAGAACACCTCTCGCGAGGCTGTTCTTCCCTTGTGCTGTTCATCATCAGCCCCTGAGGCAATCCACCACACCACACACTGGAGTAGGTTATTACACCACAACGGTGGCCCGAACCAGTATAAACCTCGTGTCACTTGTGTTGTTTGTTGTTTCCAGCTTAGATCACACGAGGAGATTGGACGTAGATCGGTAGGGGAGAGATCTCCGCGTGCACCCCAGTGTTCGAACCTCAAGGGTCTGCCGAAACCCGAAATCCGACAGTATCATTATTTTTTGACCATCACAGATGATTTAAGCAGATGTGGGTATATCTATTTGATGAAACATAAGTCTGAAACATTTGAAAAGTTCAAAGAATTTCGGAGTGAAGTGGAAAATCATCATAACAAGAAAATTAAGTTTCTATGATCTGATCATGGAGGTGAATATTTGAATTATGAGTTTGGTCTTCATTTGATACAATGCAGAATAGTTTCATAATGGTGTGTCTGAACGTCGTAACTGCACTTTATTAGATATGGTGCGATCTATGATGTCTCTTATCGATTTACCACTATCGTTTTGGGGTTATGCATTAGAGATAGCTGCATTCACGTTAAATAGGACACCATGTAAAAATCTGTTGAGACAACACCGTATGAACTGTGGTCTAGCAAGAAACCTAAGCTGTCGTTTGTTAAAGTTTGGGGTTGTGATGGTTATGTGAAAAAGTTTCAGCCTGATAAGCTCAAACCCAAATCGAAGAAGTGCATCTTCATAGCATACCCAAAAGAAACTGTTGGGTACACCTTCTATCACAAATCTGGAGGAAAGATCTTTGTTGCTAAGAGTGGATCCTTTCTAGAGAAGGAGTTCCTCTCGAAAGAAGTGAGTGGGAGGAAAGTAGAACTTGATGAGGTAACTATACCTGCTCCCTTATTGGAAAGTAGTTCATCACAGAATTAGTTCTAGTGATTCCTACACCAATTAGTGAGGAAGCTAATGATGATGATCATGAAACTTCTGATCAAGTTACTACCGAACCTCGTAGGTCAACCAGAGTAAGTTCCGCACCAGAGTGGTACGGTAATCCTATTCTGGAGGTCATGTTACTTGACCATGACAAACCTACAAACTATGAGGAAGCGATGATGAGCCCAGATTCCGTGAAATGGCTTAAGGCCATGAAATTTGAGATGGGATCCATGTATGAGAAGAAAGTACAGACTTTGATTGACTTGCCCGATGATCGGTGAGCCATTGAGAATAAATGGATCTTCAAGAGGAAGACGGACGTTGATAGTAGTGTTACTATATATAAAGCTCGAATTATCGCAAAAGGTTTTCGACAAGTTCAAGGTGTTGACTACGATGAGATTTTCTCACTCGTATCGATGCTTAAAAGTCTGTCCGAATCATGTTAGAAGTTGCCGCATTTTATGAAATCTGGCAAATGGATATCAAAACTACATTCCTTCATGGATTTATTAAAGAAGAGTTGTATATGATGCACCCAAAAGGTTTTGTCAATCCTAAAGGTGCTAACAAAGTGTGAAAGCTCCAGCGATCCATCTATGGACTAGTGCAAGCATCTCGGAGTTGGAATATATGCTTTGATGAGTTGATCAAAGCATATAGTTTTATACAGACTTTTGGAGAAGCCTGTATTTACAAGAAAGTGAGTGGGAGCTCTGTAGCATTTCTGATATTATATGTGGATGATATATTGTTGATCGGAAATGATATTGAATTTCTGGATAGCATACAAGGGTACTTGAATAAGAATTTTTCAATGAAAGACCTCGGTGAAGCTACTTCCATATTGAGCATCAAGATCTATAGAGATAGATCAAGACGCTTGATAAATTTTTGAATGAGTACATACCTTGACAAATTTTTGAAGTAGTTCAAAATGGAACAGTCAAAGAAGGAGTTCTTGTGTGTGTTGCAAGGTGTGAAGTTGAGTAAAGACTCAAAACCCGACCACGACAGAAAATAGAAAGAGAATGAAAAGTCATTCCCTATGCCTCAGTCATAGGTTCTATAAAGTATGCTATGCTATGTACCAGTCCTATTGTATACCTTAGCATCATTTTGGCAAGGGAGTACAATAGTGATCTAGGAGTAGATCACTGGACAGCGGTCAAAATTATCCTTAGCGGACTAAGGAAATATTTCTCGGTTATGGAGATGATAAAAGAGTTTGTCGTAAAGAGTCACGTCGATGCAAGATTTTGACACTGATCTAGATGACTCTAAGTCTTGATCGAGATACATATTGAAAGTCGGAGCAATTAGCTAGAGTAGCTCCGTGCAAAGTATTGTAGACATAGAAATTTGCAAAATACACACAGATCTGAATGTTGCAGACCCATGGACTAAACTTCTCTCACAAGAAAAACATGATCACTCTTTGGGTGTTAATCACATAGCGATGTGAACTAGATTATTGACTCTAGTAAACCCTTTGGGTATTAGTCACACGAAGATGTGAACTAATCACATAAAGATGTGAACTGTTGGTGTGAAATCACATGACAATGTGAACTAGATTATTCACTCTAGTGCAAGTGGGAGACTGAAGGAAATGTGCCCTAGAGGCAATAATAAAGTTGTTATTTATATTTCCTTATACCATGATAGATTTTTATTATTCATGCTAGAATTGTATTAATCGGAAACTTAGTACATGTGTGAATACATAGACAAACAGAGTGTCACTAGTATGCCTCTACTTGTCAAGCTCGTTAATCAAAGATGGTTAAGTTTCCTAGCCATAGACATGAGTTGTCATTTGATGAATGTGATCACATCATTAGAGAATGATGCGATTGACATGACCCATCCATTAGCTTAGCACTATGATCGTTTAGTTTATTGCTATTGCTTTCTTCATAACTTATACATGTTCCTATTACTATGAGATTATGCATCTCCCGAATACTGGAGGAACACTTAGTGTGCTATCAAACGTCACAACGTAACTGGGTGATTATAAAGATTGTCGGATTTCGGGTTCCGGCAGACCCTTGAGGTTCGAACACTGGGGTGCGCGCGGAGATTTTGCCTCCTACCTACCTGCACCCCTCCGCCTTACAAAGATCTAAAATAAGGAAAGAACAACACAAGAGACACAGGGTTTATACTGGTTTGGGCCACCGTTGTGGTGTAATACCCTACTCCAGTTTGTGGTGTGGTGGATTGCCTCTTGGGTGATGATGATGAACAATACAAGGAAGAACAGCCTCGCGAGGGTCTGCTCTTGGCTGGGGCGATGAACTGCTGGGAGGAGTCCAGTCACCCTTCTCTCTCTCTCTCTTCCCGATCTTCTCTATCCTTTGATCCTTCCGCTCGGCTCTCTTTTTTCGCTCCCCCCTTGGCTCTGTGGGTGGCTGGTCCTATTTATAGAGGCCCTGGTCCTCTTCCCAAATATCAAGCGGGAAGGGAGCCAACAATGGCGGGCTATTTTGAAGGGGGACAACTAGTATCAACTATCCTGACAAAAGTAGTCTTCGCCTGCGCAAAAGCTCTGGTGATGACGCCGTCTTGGGCTCCACGGTGACCTCCGTCTCGTAGTCCTCCTGGTCTTGGTCTCGTTGCACCAAAATGGCAACCCTTGGCCTGATGCCTCGGTACTCCGCGGCTGCGCTTGCCCCCTTTGCACCAAAGAGGTAGGGAGGACATTGCGCGGGCTGGCACCCACCTGGCACCTCCGGTCGTCATGGCTTGTGTCACGGGCACCTCGTGAGGTACCCCGCCTTGAGCTCTCCGCCTCCTCGTGAGCCAGCCTGACGAGGCTGCGCCTGAGGAAGCTCCGCGTCTTCCGCGCCGCGAGGCTTAGCCCCTCACGAGGGTCTTGGGTTTGTGTTGGTGAAGATGGGCCGCACTGGGCCCCCCTTTGTGCCACGCCGCAGGCTGCAAGCAGGCAAGTCTAGGGACCCCCGTTCCCAGAACACCGACAGTAGCCCCCGGGCCCAGGAGCGAAGCACCGCGGGCCCTAACAGCCTGCGGCCTTGGGCGCCGCGTGGCGGTTGGTTGGACGTGGGCGCCTCCACTTCCCCATGGCGCCTCGACAACTGCACGGATTGGACAAGTCCCTGCATGCAAAGTGGGTCATGATTACCTGTAATCGTGGAGGTCGGCAGTTGGCCTTCGCCGGCCATAAGTACGGGACAGCGCGCGCCCTTCCAGTCCATCCCTCCTTGCTTCTCCTTCTTCCTGATCCTTGCTCCATCTTGCTGCGATGGCTCCGATCCGCTGGTTCTCGACGGCAGAGAAGGGAAAAGCTCCCCGAGAGGGGCCAGACCCACTCCCGACGAAGAAACGGCTCGTCCCCTCGTGGCCCGGACGAAGGGGCCCTTCAGGTGGTGTCGAGGCCTTGGTGCGAGCGGGTGTCGCCGGGGTTCCCGCTGCCATTGTACGCCCACGTCGAGGGCCCCAAAGGAGCTGATGCTGACCGCCATGGGCGGCGCCGCCCTCGGCGCCGACGGGTCACGAAGGTGTGGGTCGTCCCCCCTGGGGTCCACACCGAGGGCTCCTCCCTAGAGTTCGTGCTCCACGTCGCCATTCCTCTTCAGTCTTGGATCTGCCTTCCTCCCTTCTTCGCCTCCATCATCCCGCAGGGGGAGCCCCTAGAGCTCTGGCTGCAGCACGCCGGCTACAGCACCCTCGAGACCGAGGCAGAGGTCGCGGTCGTTGCCCCGGGCGAGGTCTTCATGACTCGGGGCTGGAGAGAGATCGCCCGGGTTTGCAGGGTAAGGGGCGTCTTCGCGGTCCACTTGGATTACGACGGTGCTTCGGTGATGCTTTTCAAGGTCTTCGACGCGAGCGGGCGCCGGCTGGAGTGCTGCCCCGGGGAAGGTGGCCCGGACCTTGCTGCGATGAGGACTGGGCCCGCCGACCGCTCCCTTGGCGGCTCCTCAGGCGGTGGAGGCGTCGGAGGCTCCAGCGACTCTGGCGAGCTCTTCGCGACTCCGGAGACGAGCGATGACAGCTACGAGCCCCCGAGCCGGCGCCACTCCTGGAGCAGGGCGGGCTCGTCAGGCCGCTGCCGACTCTGATCTGGATGGGGTTGGTGTCGGTGCTTGACGGCCCACTGTTGATGATGGCGTCTTTTGTAGGGTCGTGGGAAGTTTGTGTCCCTTTAGGATCTGTTCCCTGCGAGGAATCAAAAACGCGCCCCGTGGGGGCTTGTAAGGTGCCTGTGATCCTGTTTGTTAATACAACCCTTGTCGTAGAATTGCGCGGGTTGCTCGTTCCATCTTAGCTCAGTCCTCCCTTTCGAACCTCATGAGGGCTTGGTGCTCTACGCCGACAGGTCCCAGTCCCAAGGCGGCTTCAGCCGTCGCTGGTATGCCAGGTGCGATGCCGTGGTCAAGGCCAGGAGGTGAGCGACCCGGAGTTCGGTAAGAGCCCCTGAGTCGCGATGCTCAGGTGGTCCCCCTTGGCGCCCAAGCAGCCGTTGTTTGGTGAGAAAGGAGAGTGGCATCGCTAACACGGGGTAGCATTAGGTGCGGGGATGGTGCCGCGGCAGCTTGCGCTTCCGGGTGATGACTTATCTCGAGGATCAGGGGCCGCTCTCTGGTGTGTCGCCGGGTCCGTGCATCGGCAGGCGCGAGGTTGCTCGGCGAGGTCCTCATGTGTCTCTCCCCTCTTGCCTTCGCTCCCCTTTCTGCTCTATGTCCTCGGGTCCCGGCCCTCGAGCGAGTCTCAGCCGTCGCTGGTATGCCAGGTCGTGATGCCGTGGTCAAGGCCAGAGGGTGAGGGCTGGAGAGCCAGTAGGAGCCCTGAGTCGCGATGCTCAGGCACCCCCCCTTTAACGTGCAAGCGGTTTGCACGGACGAGAGCGGAGGAGACACCACAAGGGCCTCGCCTGACGCAGCTCCTTCATGAGGCCCTGCAGGTCCATCATGGAAAAAACAAGGGGTTGCCATGACAATTGACAGTCAGCCGTTGGTTGCTTCCGAGGGGTAGTGAGGCACTGAAGGCTTGACGAGGTAACGCTATGCGGGGCTGCCGCGGCCAGAGCTCAGCCATCCAGGTTTGTCGGCGTTGCAGGGACGGACCCATGCGCAAGCGTCGTGCCATTTGGGAGCAGCTCCATTAGTTGGCGTCAGCTGAGCAGGCAACTAGGTAAAACACATTAGCCGTGAAGGAGTGGATTCGTTCAAGTAGATGCTGGGAATGCGGACATCACTGGGTCAGGCCCGAGCGACTCAGGGGGTCATGCAGCCCGAGGGGCGCCCCCAACAAGGTAAGCTAACAACATGGAATAAAAAGGGATACACGCCGCAGGGACGGACCCACGCGGCCTGGGAATAATGCAGCCTGGGGGGGGCGCTCCCAGCTGGAAATAAAACTCGAATGATGTCACTAATGATGCTGAAGACGAAGGAGCGTTGGTGTAGCAGGCTCGATGGACTGCGGGAGCCGATCCTCACGAGCCCCCAGGCCCAAGGGCCTCGGGGGGCTCCGGAGGCGCTGGCGGCTCCTCACTGGCCATCTCCATCCCTGCCAGGGCTGCGGAACGCCCTGCCTCTCGTGCCTCCATGATTCCCCTCATGAGGCGCCGGTATGTGTCAGCCGCGTTCGGCAAGCCGTAAGGCATGCGAATGTAGCTGTGGGGTGGGCCTTCGCAGCGCCCCACTCGTGAGGGCCAGATGCGCTCCAGAGAGGCGACTCGGTTGAGCCCTGGTATGTCGATGCAGACGCGCAGCCCACCATCCTCGCCTGGATGGGGAGCCACTGCGGGCAGGCGGCGGCTGCCTTTCATGACTCTTCACTCCTGTAGCTCCTGAATGGCCTTGCTGACGAACTCCTGAGGGTCTGGATCTCCTTGCCTTGTTCCTTCTTGAGGGAAACGTGCTTCGAAACATGCCACCATGTGGTGCCCAAGCGCCTCCCTCGTGACCATGGCTAGGTCGGTGGCCCTCCAGGGGAGAGCCCGGGAGCCCTGCCTGAGGAGGGCGCCGGGCGCGCTTTCCTATGCAATGGAAGGAGGTTCCCCCTGGGCAGGCGCGGGCCCAGAGGGGCCTGCCTCCTGAGTGGTCGGGCCGGACAATGTCTTCTTCTTCTTAGGGGTGGTCTCGGGAGGCCTCCTGCTTCCACGATCCGGGTCTTCCAGTGACGCGGCCTGAAAGGCTCGTTCCAGGGAACACACTGCGTCCTTCTCTTCACATGGCACCGTGATGACTCCGACGCTTCCTGGCATCTTGAGGACGCTGTAGCCATGGTGAGTTACGGCCATGAACTTGGCCAGCGCTGGGTACCCAAGGATGGCGTTGTACGACAGTCGAATGTGAGCGACGTCGAAGTCGATGAGCTCGGTGCGGTAGTTGTCGCGTGCCCTGAAGGTGACAGGGAGGCGGACCTGCCCAATCGGCACCGTGGAGCCATCGGTGATACCGGAGAAAGGCCTGGTTGGCTGAAGCTGGATGTAGGGTACTTGGAGGTTGTTGAATGTTTCCACGGACAGGACGTTGAGCCCTGCACTGCCATCGATGAGGGTCTTGGTGACCACCACGTTGCTGATGATTGGGGAACAAAGCATCGGGAGAACTCCGGCTGTAGCCGCACACTTGAGCTAATCTGCTGAGCTGAACGTGATGGCGCACACCGACCACCTGAGAGGGCGCGTGGCTTTGAGCCTGGGGAGGACTGCGTTCACTTCGCGGGTGAACTGCTTGAAGATGCGCTGAGAGGCTGGGGCTTGTGCCCCGCCTAGGATGCAGGCGATCGCGCGCGGCTCCTGGAAGCCCCCAGCCCCCTCGTCCTGGTGGCGGTCCTCGTTTCTCCTTGGCTGCAGTGGCAGTGGTGGGAGGCCTGCGTTGCCTTGCGGGCGGTCCTCGCGAGGCTGATCCCTCCAGTCTCCTTCGTGAGGCTGATCCCTCTAGCCTCCCTCGCGAGGCGGGTCTTGCTAGCGATCCTCGCAAGGTTGATCGCGCCACCCTTGGCGTGGGCCATGGTCTTCCCAGCGTCCTGCGTTCCTTCCTCCTCCTTGGCTGTAGCCCCGGTCACTGCGGTCAGGGCGACGAACGATCCTTCCTTCTTGCACGGCTCGGAGCTCTTGACATTCGTTGGTGTTGTGGGTGTGGAGGTCATGGTACACATAGCACCGGCTGCCCTTGGAAGGTTCGGGCTGATCTCTGCCCCGCTTGGTGTCTGGTTCTGCCGCGAGCACGGCAGCCCCCTTGCGCTTCACATCCTTGGCCTTGGGCTTCTTCTCTTCTGGGTCAGCGGCAGGCAGCTCGAGGAGGGAGAGGCGCCCTTCCTCGGCCCGGGCGCACTTGGTTGCCAGGTTGAACAGTTCCAAGGAAGTGCACAGGTCTTCGTGCATCGCCAGCTCCTCCTTTATCTTGACGTCGCGCACGCCATTGGAGAAGGCCGAGATGATGGCCTCCTCAGTCACCTTGGGAAACTTGAGGCGCGCGTTGTTGAAGCGTTGGATGTACTTCTGTAGGGTCTCCCTGGGCTGTTGCTTGATGCGGCGCATGTCGCTCACGGCGGGTGGCCGGTTGCGAGTGCCTTGGAAGTTGGCGATGAAGCGGGTGCGCATCTTGTCCCAGGAGGAGATTGTGCCTGGAGCCAGGTTCAGGAGCCAGGTGCGGGCCCTGTCCTTGAGTGCCATGGGGAACCAGTTCGCCATGACCTTCTCGTCTCCGTTGGCAGCTTCGATGCCCAGCTCGTAGAGCTGGAGGAACTCCGCAGGGTCAGCCGTGCCGTCGTAGCGAGGAGGCAGGTCTGGCTTGGACTTGCCGGGCCACGCGACATTGCGTAGCTCGGTGGTGAAGGCGCGGCAGCCTGCTGTGGCCACGGGAGGCCTTGGATGACGGGGAACTTGGTCTTGCATGTCCCCACGCGCTGCAGCTGGGAGCAGTGCAGGGTCTTGACGCGCGGGAGCAGGAGCATGGTTACTACGTGCTGGAGCAGGGAGCGCACGGGCAGCTTCTTGCAGGCGAGGGACTTCTTGACAGCTCTGCTCTTGCTGCGCTGGCGCCTGACGGAGCGGGTTCCGCCCAGGGGCCACGCGCCTTGGAGCCATGGCGCCTTCCTGAGGAGGAGGCGGCCGGGGCGCCGCCGGAGCTTCATTGCCCGCGTGGGGCGGGATGCGGTGCAGCGGAATGGACGGCGTAGGAGAGCCCCCTGCGGCGCGGACGAGCTCGGCGACGCGGTCGAGCCATTCTTTGTAGACGTAGTCGACGGGACGGTAGCGCAGGAGCTCGTTCGCCGCGATGAGTGCAGCCCGAGCCTCCATGGGCGCGCGAATCGCGCGGGACGAAGAACCAGCTGGGGTGAGCGAGGGAGTTGCGGTGCGACCGTCTTGCCGCACGGACGGATGCTGGGATGATGCTTGCTGCTCGTCCCCCGCCGGGCCGGTGGCGGCGTTGACGCCAGGCGACGGGGAACGGCGAGGACGCCCGCCAACAGGGGCCGTCTGGGCGACAAGGGAAGCGAGCGCAGCCCGGCACTCGGTGCGGGCCCGACGAGCGTCAGACATGGGCGTGATGGTCGGAGGAGAACGGGGTGGTGGAAGACGAATCCCGGCACACCCCTACCTGGCGCGCCAAATGTCGGATTTCGGGTTCCGGCAGACCCTTGAGGTTCGAACACTGGGGTGCGCACGGAGATTTCGCCTCCTACCTACCTGCACCCCTCCGCCTTGCAAAGATCTAAACTAAGGAAAGAACAACACAAGAGACACAGGGTTTATACTGGTTCGGGCCACCGTTGTGGTGTAATACCCTACTCCAATTTGTGGTGTGGTGGATTGCGTCTTGGGCTGATGATGACGAACAATACAAGGAAGAACAGCCTCGCGAGGGTCTGTTCTTGGCTGGGGCGATGAATTGCTGGGAGGAGTCCAGTCACCCTTCTCTCTCTCTCTCTTCCTGATCTTCTCTATCCTTTGATCCCTCCGCTCGGCTCTCTTTTTTCGCTCCCCCCTTGGCTTTGTGGGTGGCTGGTCCTATTTATAGAGGCCCTGGTCCTCTTCCCAAATATCGAGCGGGAAGGGAGCCAACAATGGCGGGCTAATTTGAAGGGGGACAACTAGTATCAACTATCCTGGCAAAAGTAGTCTTCGCCTACGCAAAGCTCTGGTGATGACGCCGTCTTGGGCTCCACGGTGACCTCCATCTCGTAGTCCTCCTGGTCTTGGTCTCGTTGCACCAAAATGGCAACCCTTGGCCTGATGCCTCGGTACTCCGCGGCTACGCTTGCCCCCTTTGCACCAAAGAGGTATGGAGGACACTGCGCGGGCTGGCACCCGCCTGGCACCTCCGGTCGTCATGGCTTGCGTCACGGGCACCTCGTGAGGTACCCCGCCTTGATCTCTCCGCCTCCTCGTGAGCCAGCCTGACGAGGCCGCGCCTGAGGAAGCTCCGCGTCGTCCGCCCCGCGAGGCTTGGCCCCTCGCGAGGGTCTTGGGTTTGTGTTGGTGAAGATGGGCCGCGCTGGGCCCCCCTTTGTGCCATGCCGCAGGCCGCAGGAAGGCAAGTCTGGGGACCCCCGTTCCCAGAACGCCGACAAAGATGCTCTGCAGGTGTCTCTGATGGTGTTTGTTGAGTTGGGACGGCACAACTCTCGGTCATGTCTACATAGTTCTCGAACCCGTAGGGTCGGCACGCTTAACGTTCGATGACGATTGGTATTATGAGTTTATGTGTTTTGATGTACCGAAGGTAGTTCGGAGTCCCAGATGAGATCACGGACATGAGGAGCAGTCTTGAAATGGTCGAGACATAAAGATTGATATATTGGAAGACTATATTCGGACACCGGAATAGTTTTGAGGTGTATCAGGTATTTTCCGGAGTACCGGGGGTTACCGGAACCCCCGGGGGGTTATTGGGCCTCATGGGCCTGTTGCTGAAAGAGAGGAGGCAGGCCAAGGTAGGGCGCGCTCCCCCCTAGCCCAAACCGAATTGGACTAGGGGGGCGGCCCCCTTTCCTTCTGTCCTCCATCACCTTCCCCCTTCTCCTTGTTGGAATAGGAAAGGGGGGGTGGGCGAATCCTACTTGGAGTAGGATTGCCCCCCATGGCGCGCCTCCTCCCCTTGGTCGGGCTCCTCCTCCCTCCCCCCTTTATATACGTGGGAGGGGGCACCCCAAAGACACACAAGTTGATTTCTTAGTCGTGTGCGGTGCCCCCCTCCATAGATTTCCACCTCGGTCATATTGTCATAGTGCTTAGGCGAAGCCCTGCGTCGGTAACTTCAACATCACCGTCACCACGCCATCGTGCTGACGAAACTCTCCCTCGGCCTCAGCTAGATCTAGAGTTCGAGGGAAGTCACCGAGCTAAACATGTGCAAATCGTGGAGGTGTCATCAAGGTTGGAAAAAGCGGCAGGCGTAAGCGAGGCGGTTGTCCTTCGCCTAGTCCCTAGGCGATGCTTAAATCCCCTAGGCTAGCCTAGGTGATTATATAATTTTTACTATTAGGGTGTATATGTGGTTATTATATGTGTATTCTATTAATTTAGGGCATATAAGTACGTTAACGATCAGGTACTACGATTGGAATATGGCCCTTTTGGCACATCAGTGCAATATAGCATGATTTCTCGCTTCGGTAGACAATTTCTTACTTGCTCTTCCTAGACTTCTGCTTATGCCCTAGGCGAGGCGTTGGGCCATTTCCTAGCGCCTAGGCGTGCCTAAGCGCCTCCTAGGCACTGTCTTTTCCAACAAAGGGTGCCGTGCATTCGGTACTTGATCGGTTGGATCGTGAAGATGTTCGACTACATCAACTGCGTTGCTTAATGCTTCCGCTTTCGGTCTACGAGGGTACGTAGACACACTCTCCCCTCTCGTTGCTATGCATCTCCTAGATAGATCTTGCATGATCGTAGGATTTTTTTTAAATACTGCGTTCCCCAACAGCATTTTTGTAGAAAGATCCACCCCATGTGATAATTTGACGTGTGTAAAGTCCTTTAATTCATTGATAGTCAATTAATACAGCGTATGCAAAATGAGTGGACGCGAGGGAGGAAGAAAGACGTTGCTACTCCACTACATGCGTGCGAGTAGTTAAATCATGGTTTGCTACTTCCATTGGTCTCCTTTGTATTTTGTGCCAATTTTTGACCATATTTTTAAGTAACATAATATTTATGCATGTGATAAAAAGCGGCGCAAAAGGGGGCCAATAAACCAGGACGCAGGCAGCACGATCAATTTTTGCCAGGGCTACTGTTGGTGGCCTTTGTATTTAAATATGGACGGAGTGGAGTAGTATTATCTTTATCTTAGCCTCGTAGGGCTCTCCCAGTGCCTAGGCTCACCTCCCCACCTCGCCCACCGGATCCCGCCATGGATATTCCCTTATATCCCAGGATCCCGCGGGCTGCCCTGTCGCCGCAGCCCGCAGCACTGCCGCCTTTCAACGAAACCCACATGTGTTTTAGAGGGGATCCATTGCTCTAGAATCACTGATCGGTGGCGCCGGAGGACATGCCAGGGCCGCGTTTCAGGTGGTGGGCAGCAAGGGCAAATCAGATCAAGGAACCGTCGCATCGATTGGAGAGAAGTTCCAAGGAGCTGCATCTGGCGCAGCACAAGGCGGAGGCGCAAGTCGATCTCAGGGGAGAGATGCTGAGGGATGTCAGCATCTGGCAGTGTTGCGTTGATTTCGAGCTAGGGCTAATGACAGAGATCACATTCATGGAGTCGACTGCGAAGGAAAGAATGCGCATGCCTGCGCAATGGCATGAGCAACCGGTGCAACTGTTCAAATGGGCGGTAGGAGAAGCCAAATCTCGGGACCAGTTGCGGCGGCGCCACTGGCATGCATCGTAGGCGAGGTGAGCTGCCCTCCTTCCCTCCAGCGATGCAGTGACCTAGTAGTCGGTTGCTACCGTAGTGAACTTGCAACACCATGTCGGTTTGCAACCTTGACAATCACTCCATCTATATGTATTGTATTCCTGTGAAAATACTTGGTCGTTTGGAAAAAGATGGTGTCGGTGTCAAAACTGGCGGATCTCGGGTAGGGGGTCCTGAACTGTGCATCTTAGGCGGATGGTAACAGGAGACAGGGGACATGATGTTTTACCCAGGTTTGGGCCCTCTTGATGGAGGTAAAACCCTATGTCCTGCTTGATTATTCTTGATAATATGAATAGTACAAGAGTTGATCTACCACAAGATCGGAGAGGCTAAACCCTAGAAGCTAGCCTATGGTATGATTGTATGTTGTCCTGCGGACTAAAACCCTCCGGTTTATATAGACACCCGAGGGGGCTAGGGTTACAGAAGGTCGGTTACAAAGGAGGAGATATACATACCCGTATTGCCTAGCTTACATTCCATGCCAAGGAGAGTCCCATCCGGACACGAGACGAAGTCTTCAATCTTGTATCTTCATAGCCCAACAGTCTGGCCAAAGGATATAGTCCGGCTGTCCGGAGACCCCCTAATCCAGGACTCCCTCAGTAGCCCCTGAACCAGGCTTCAATGACAATGAGTCTGGCGCGCAGTGTTGTCTTCGGCATTGCAAGGCGGGTTCCTCCTCCGAATACACCACAGAAGAGTTTGAATACAAGGATAGTGTCTGACCCTGCAAAATAAGTTCCACATACCACCGTAGAGAGAATAATATTTCCACAAATCTAATCTGCTGACACGTTTTGGCAGCATGACATCACGCCATGGCCCGGTAATTATTCGAACCGTTTTTCTTTAACCAGCCCCGCACGTAACGCGAGGCAGTTTCTTGACACGTCCTGTCAAAGCAGAGATCGTGTTCCCCTTATTACGGGATTCTCATCAATACGGGCGTGGGTAACCCAACCGCGCCACCAATTACGGTGCTTAGGGGATAAGTGAGTTTTACCAGGCTAGTGGGGGCGCATAGTTTCGTCCGCCCTTATGAAGGGATAAGGTCTCACCTTTTCCTACCCACGCCTTCTTCCTCCTTGCTCATCCATTCTCGCGCACTCGAGCTCCAACGCCTAAGTCCACATCCTTCTCCTCAATTATCTCCAAACATGTCCGGAGCGGGAGGCAAGTGGATGGCCTCCTCCATCACGGAGGGACACATCAAAAAGCTACGTGGAGCCGGATACTTAGCCGTGGATATCGTGCACCAGCTGCCAGCCGCGGGGCAGGTCGTCCCTACCCCGGAACCTCACGAAAGGGTGGTTTTCCTCCCCCACTTCGTCCGCGGACTGGGGTTTCCCCTCCATCCATTCGTCCGCGGCCTCATGTTCTATTATGGGCTGGACTTTCATGATCTGGCCCAAAATTTCATCCTCAACATCTCGACGTTCATTGTCGTGTGCGAGGCTTTCCTCTGCATCCGGCCCCACTTCGGCATGTGGCTGAAAACCCTTAACATCAAGCCGAAGGTGGTGGGCGGCCAACAAGCAGAATGCGGCGGAGCCATGGTGGGCAAAATGTTGAATGTTATATGGCTCGAGGGCTCCTTCGTGGAGACCATAAATGGGTGGCAATCGGGGTGGTTCTACATCACTGAGCCGCGACACCAACTAGGTGGCGGCCCCCGAATTTCGATCTGCAATCCCCACGCGGCTCACTTCCTGGAAGGAGAAGGGCCTACCCCGGGGTTCATCGGTGGAGTTGGACGGACTCTAGAAGTGTATCCGGAACATGACAAGCAAGAAACTTAAGCTTGTCAACGTAGTCCAGGTCATGCTCTTCCGCCGGATCCTCCCGTGTCAACAACGGGATTTCAACTTATGGGAGTTCGACCCGGTCCAGCACCAGACTCTAAGCGAGCTCTTCGACATGATGCATAAAGACGTCTGGAGGGTGCTGTTCAAGGGCGCCGAGGTCCCTCCTTCTCTTACCGAGGACCGCGGGCTAAGCGCGAAGCATTCTGCGAATCCGGTAAGTTTTGTACATCTGGTAGGGTGTTTATTTCCCATAGCTTAACCATGTGCGGGGTCTGAGCTCCCATGCCTTTGACAGGACTGGGTGGAGATATCAGAGTAGATTAACTGTCCGGCCCCTCTGCCCGAAGACCCCGCAGACACTCTCCTGACAAAGATGCGGACTCCGGCTCCTTATGAGGTGCCGGAGAAGACCAAGAAGAAGGCCAAGGGAACCCGAAAGAGTTCCCGGTGCCAGGTGGTATCGAACTCATCGTCTGATACCTCCGAGGCACACTCCTCCCATGAAAACGAGGAGAAGGAAGATGAAGATTCTCCCCCTCCAGCCGGGGGAGACAAGAAAAGGAAGGCCGCCCCAACCGGGGAGGCCGAAGAGTCCAAGAAGGGAAGGACTCTCCTTCCGGACTGCTCCACCACCGCCGCCGACGGCGAAGACGAGTGGCTACTCAGGGCCAAGCCCCTGGCAAAGTTGTAAGTATTTGGATACTAGAGTAACTCATAGCATACCTTTGTCGCACTGCTTCTCCTAACATCGAATATGATTATGCAGTCCGCCCCAAGCCCGTATTGATGTATCATCGTCGGACGGTTCCTTGGACTCATCGGATATGAATAGTGATACACTTCCAACCGCCTCCTCTCCTTTCCCTACGGACAATGCCAAGGTATTGTCTCAATGGGCACCAAGCCGGGGGGAGACAGTCCCGGAGGCGCCTCAAGGCGACCTTCCGGACTCCAGGAGAAAAGGGAGCAAGGCTCCCGCGGGCTCCAAGTTCGGCTCTCAGCCAAACACCGCGCCGGAACCTCTAGTTGTTCCGGACTCGGGCAGGCGCCCCCTTCCAAAAGGGGCAAGTCGCCCGTTTCAGTGACCTCTGTCCATCCAGAGGCACCGGACAACCTGCTGGGCGCGCTTCGCGGCGCTTCCATCGATGAAGAGCACCGCACTATTATGAGTGCGATGATCAAGAAGGTTCAGTCCGCCAAGAGCGGACTGACTGAAGCCTGTGCCAGTCTTCTAATAGGCTTTGAGGTAAGTTTTTAAAATATAGGAAAAATATTACCGCATAGACAGTAGCCCTTGATGCTCTGTTTGGTGTTCACAAAGAAAAGCCGAATAGAGGATCAAATAATATCTGCAGGAGTCTAATATAAGTATGTCTGTATGCGTATGCAGGCTTCGCTGCTGACCTCTACCGCACTGACTGCGGAGGTCGCCGCACTGAAGCAGGACCTCGAGGGGCCCGAGAAAGAGCTCGGCCTTGCCAAGAGGCAGCTCGAGGAGAACAACGGTAAGTAATACCTTGTCTATATATAAAAGAAAATGTGGTTGCGAAATGACAGGATCATCATTAATGTGCCAGGGGCCACGACCGAAGTGGCGACCCTGAAGCAAGCGTTGTACTAGGCCGAAAACAAAGCGGCCAAGGAGCGCACCAAGTGGGAAAAGCAAGAGGCACGGGTGGGCGAGGTGCAACAAGAGCTCCAGGCTCTCGTGAAGAAGCACAAGGCTTTGGAGCTTGACTCGAAGACGCGAGCGTCCAAGCTTGCCGCGGCCCTCGAGAGCACAAAGAATGCCAAGGCTGATGCCCAAAAGGCCCTCCGGGAGATTGAGGCGATGAGGAAGATAGCGGCGGGTAAGGCATTCAATATGCAAAGCAAATATGTGAAAGTAAATTACTTGTTACTTACCCGAGTCCGGAGCTCTCCAGGAGCATTCGCAGATTTGCCCCACGGCGTGTCGGATGCTGCGAAATATTACCAGGCCAAGGAGGGAAGCTCGACAGAGAAGTTGTTCTGGTCTCAGTATATTAGGACTGAACACCCGATGCCTATGAGCGACCAACTGAAGCAACTGGTCGAGCTGCACAAGGCGGCCGAACAGGCCATGATGGGCTTTATAGTCCGGATGTGGCCTGACGACTCCCTTCCCAACAACTACTTCGGCCTAGTGAGGCGGCTTGTGGGTGCCTGCCCACGGCTGGAAATCATCATGCGGCCCGTCTGTATCGAAGGTGCCCGCCGGGCTTTTGCCCGTGCAAAGGTGCACTGGGCCAAGATGGACGCCGAGAAGCTGGTGAAGGAGGGGCCGCCGCCGGGCAAGGAGCATCGCCACCCCGAAATGTATTATGAGGTTGTCCTGAAGGGTGCCCGTCTTGTGGCGGACGAGTGTGCAAAGGATGTAATTTTTGAATGAACTTGCTCGTGTGATCCTGTATTATGAAAACTTGTTCATATGCGCTATGCAACACTTGTTTGAATTTAAAATATTACCTTCTGTGCGGCTGTTTATCAAATCTGAGAGATGGCTAGTCGTCGCCTTCTACCCCCATGCCACGAGTGCTGGGGTGTTCGGGATAAACCTGAGCACTCTTTTCCTATTTTTGGGTCCTTCGAGGGAGGTGCTCAACACAACGAACAAGGCAATCAGACTATAATGCTTTATCACTCTCACTTAGCCATAGAAGTCTACAATTTTAAATTTTGGCGAAGCCCCTAGTATTCGGAAGGCCGAATTCGGGGCGCTATACATGCCTTAAGCTAGACAAAGCCGACTCCTCCCTCTAAGCGGCATAAGTCTTTAGGGACTCGAGACCTCTCGAGCAGCGACCAGCTCTCGCCTTATCATGACAGTTAGTTTTAGCTTTCTCTACTTAGGTGCTTAGCCCAGATGAACCAGGGCACAATCGCAGTAGTTCTCCCAGTGCTACCTTAGCCGATATAGCGGAACGTAAGGTACCAAAACATGGGAGCCGGGAAAACCCAACTATTGACCCCAAGATATGATTCAGAGCTGATGCATATAATGCTATAAGTTCGTGGTGCCGCACTGTAGAAAGTGTTCAGACTTCTCACACCGTATTATGGGGTATGCTTAAGCCCCTGGTGTATTGGCCGTACCAGAGTGTACGGGTGCTGGATGTCATGAATGAACACACACACACACACACACACACACACACACACATATATATATATATATAAAGAAGACTAGAGAATGCGATAATAGTCTAGTGCTATGCATTGTTTATTCAATAAGGTGCGTCGAAGCAGAATGATACAAGTAGTGCGATAAGCAAAAAGTAGGACTATTTGACATGTCCCCTCCAAGGGCAAGCTGAGGAATGGTATTTAAAGCAGGTATTTCACTCATTATCAGAAGCCACTTGGGAGTTCCGTGGTGCGACGTAGCTTTCTGCCTCCTTGGTTGTTGCATCGTATGTCCGACAATCATACTGCCGGACAGGGTTTCCAGAGATTAAAGTCCTGAAAGAGAAAAAATAACAAAGCGGGAAGCCCCTAGTGTGGTTGAGCCGCGTCTTGGGGCATGCCGTAGTCGTGCCCCCCTCCTCACCTATGCCCATGGTATTTTCAATGCGTAATTATGTGCGCGTGGCACGGATTTCACCATTTGGCTAGGACTGGGGGGGGGGGCCCGCATTGCTATATGAGCTCAGAACGTGCCAGGCAGTCTTGTTGCCGATTACTCCGGGCGCGCTTGAAGGTGTCCGGGTCTTTAATCTCCGAACTGGTGGATTGCCTTAAGAGGCTGCTTTGCGCTTCTGCGGCGAGGGCCGCAGTGTGCTCCTCCGTGCGGAGAGAGCGCTCTGTGTTTCCACTGACTGTGATGACCCCCCGAGGTCCTGGCATCTTGAGCTTGAGGTATGCAAAATGCGGTACCGCATTGAATCTCGCAAATGCGGTTTGCCCGAGCAGTGCATGATAGCCACTACGGAACGGGACTGTATAGAAGATTAACTCCTCGCTTCGGAAGTTATCCGGGGATTCAAAGACCACTTCTAGTGTGACTGAGCCTGTGCAATGGGCTTCTACACCTGGTATGACGCCTTTGAAGGTTGTTTTTGTGGGTTTGATCCTTGAGGGGTCTATACCCATTTTGCACACTGTGTCCTGATAAAGCAGGTTCACGCTGCTGCCGCCGTCCATAAGGACTCGAGTGAGGTGAAATCCGTCAATGATTGGGTCTAGGACCAGTGCGGCAAATTTGCCATGACGGATACTAGTGTGGTGGTCCCTGCGATCGAAGGTAATCGGACGAGAGGACCATGGGTTGAACTTTGGGGCCACTGGCTCCAATGCATATACGTCCCTTAGCGCACGCTTCCGCTCCCTCTTGGGGATGTGGGTTGCGTATATCATGTTCACCGTTCGCACTTGTGGGGGGAACCTTTTCTGTCCTCCGGTGTTCGGCTGCCGGGGCTCCTCCTTGTCATCGCTATGTGACCCCTTATCTTTGTTTTCGGCATTTAACTTGCCGGCATGCTTGATCACCCAACAATCCCTGTTGGTGTGGTTGGCTGGCTTGTCGGGGGTGCCGTGTATTTGACACGAGCGATCGAGTATACGGTCCAAACTGGACGGGCCCGGAGTGCTTCTTTTGAATGGCTTTTTCTGCTGACCGGGTTTAGAGCCTTTGAATCCGGCATTGACTGCCGTATCCTCGGTATTGTCGCTGTTAATGCGGCGCTTGTGTTTGTTTTATGTGACCTACCATTGCCATCCTTGGTATCTGGAGTACCATAGTTCTTTGATATGTTATTGCTGCGAGCCAGCCAGCTGTCTTCTCTTATACAAAAGCGGGTCATGAGTGTCGTGAGGGCTGCCATAGATTTCAGCTTTTCCTGGCCGAGGTGCCGGGCGAGCCACTCGTCGCGGATGTCGTGCTTAAAAGCTGCTAGGGCCTCTGCATCCGGATAGTCGACGATTTGATTTTTCTTTGTCAGGAACCGTGTCCAGAATTGCCTGGCCGATTCCTCCGGCTGCTGAATTATGTGGCTCAATTCATCGGCATCTGGTGGTCGCACATAAGTGCCCTGGAAGTTGTCGAGGAATGCGGCTTCCAGATCTTCCCAACAGCCAATGGATTCTGCTGGCACGCTGTTGAGCCAATGCCGAGCTGGTCCTTTGAGCTTGAGTGGGAGGTATTTGACGGCGTGTAGATCATCAACGCGGGCCATGTGGATGTGCAAGAGGAAGTCCTCAATCCATACTGCAGGATTTGTTGTACCGTCGTATGATTTGATATTTACAGGTTTGAAACCCTCTGGGATTTTGTGATCCATTACTTCGTCTGTGAAGCATAGGGGGTGTGCAGCGCCTCTGTACTGGGCTATATCATGACGCAGCTCAAATGAGTCTTGTCCGCTGTGTTCGGCCCGACCGGATTTACTTTTACTGTATCCGGCGTGACGATTATCGTCTCGCATAGTGGCGCGCCCTCGTGATCCGTAGATCGATCTTGCGTGTTTTGCTTTGTCCTCCAATACGTCTCGCAGGTCTGGCGTATTTCCCCATGCCTTGACATTTTTATTTGAGTGGCATCGGGGTGCGGGCTGATCTTTTGGCTGGAATGCCTCTTTGTCGCGGCCACGAGGTGGTCGATCAGCCACGTCATACGCTGGAGATGTAGGTTTTGGTGCTTCCTCCTCCAGTCAGGGTAGCAACCTGCACTTTGGGTAACTCTTGGAGGGGCATTCGAGTTTATATTCCTCGGCCGCAAGGACTTCAGTCCATCTGTCAGCTAGCAAATCTTGATCAGCTTGAAGCTGTTGTTGCTTTTTCTTAAGGCTATTTGCTGTGGCTATAAGCCGGCGCTTGAAGCGCTCTTGTTTGACGGGATCCTCAGGCACGACGAATTAATCATCGTCGAGGCTTGCCTCGTCTTCGGAGGGAGGCATGTAATTATCATCCTCCGCCTCTCCATCTGCCGCTCTCTCCGGAGGGCTGGCTTCTCCATCCTCCTGCCCTAAATCTTGCTGGAGGAGATTGTTGTCGTCTTCGGCACTGTCCGGAGTGCTATTATCTCCTGTGTCGGTGTCACCGCTTTTGCTTTCGCGAGACTTAGAGCGGCGCCGCTGACGTCGGCGCTTGGGTTGCTTCTTGGAGGGGTCATCCTCCGATGTCCCGTCGCCATTGCCTTCTTTGGGTGTGTCCACCATATATATGTCATATGATGAGGTGGCTGTCCAGTGCCCTGTGGGCAGTGGTTCTTGTTCGCCTCCTACATCATCGTCCATGCCGTTGATGTATTCGGAGTCGAAGTCGAGCATGTCGGTCAAATCGTTGACAGTGGCTACTAAGTGGGTGGTGGGTGGGCGGCGAATTTCTTCGTCATCCGCATCCCAATCCTGCCGGACATAGTTCGGCCAGGACTCTGCTAACAAGGATAGAGACCTTAACGACTTCAGTATGTCGCCGAAGGGTGAGTGCTGAAAGATATCCGCGGAGGTAAACTCCATGATCGGCGCCCTGTCGGATTCGATAGGCACGGGCGCAGGCGGTTCGGAGTCCGTGGCCGAGGAAGGATCCGGCAGCTTGGCATCACGGCTCTCGTGAAGGGTAAGGCCGATACTCGGCTCGGTCACCGCTGAGGATACGGCCTCTGTGGCGGGGTCTATCCACCCGTCCATGGATGGCGCAACTGGCTCCGAATTGAGGGTCGGAGCGGTTGCCGGCGCGATCTCCTGAACGTTGTCCAATGGCAGAGCTAAATCTTGCTCATCATGATGTTGTGGCGCACTAGGCAGGGGCTCGAATCCATCGAAGATCAAGTCTCTGCGGATATCGGCCGTGTAGTTTAAGCTTCCAAACCTAACCTAGTGGCCAGGGGCGTAACTCTTGATCTGCTCCAGATGGCCAAGCGAGTTGGCCCGCAGTGCGAAGCCGCCGAATATGAAGATCTGTCCGGGGAGAAAAGTCTCACCCTGGACTACATCACTATCGATGATTGAAGGAGCCATCAAGCCTAATGATGACGGCATAGAGGAACACTCAATGAAAGCACCAATGTCGGTGTCAAAACCGGCGGATCTCGGGTAGGGGGTCCCGAACTGTGCGTCTAAGGCGGATGGTAACAGGTGGTAGGGGACACGATGTTTTACCCAGGTTCGGACCCTCTTGATGGAGGTAAAACCCTACGTCCTGCTTGATTATTCTTGATAATATGAATAGTACAAGAGTTGATCTACCACGAAATCGGAGAGGCTAAACCCTAGAAGCTAGCCTATGGTATGATTGTATGTTGTCCTACGGACTAAAACCCTCCGGTTTATATAGACACCGGAGGGGGCTAGGGTTACACAAGTTCGGTTACAAAGGAGGAGATATACATATCCGTATTGCCTAGCTTGCCTTCCACGCCAAGGAGAGTCCCATCCGGACACGAGACGAAGTCTTCAATCTTGTATCTTCATAGCCCAACAGCCCGGCCAAAGGATATAGTCCGGTTGTCCGGAGACCCCCTAATCCAGGACTCCCTTAGATGGTAATTGATTTATCACTAGTCTTAGAATGCTTGGTCATGACAATCAACCGAAGCCATTGCCAAAAGTCTCCATTGTGTAATACTTTATGGTCGGTCGCACCAACAGACAGTCGGTCAGACCTGTGTCTCACTGAAGGGACACGCATCAGCTTGGTCTGACATGTATGACCAGTTACATCACTGACTTGTGCGACCTCACTTGAGCAGTGTAGTACTCCCTCTATCTCAGTTTACAAGTCTTGCACGTGTACCTTGGTCATTAATTTGACCAACTTAATAAGAGGCATACATTACGGAAAATATATCAATTACAAACTTCAAATATTCTATTTTTTAATGATATATTTTTATGTTAAAAATTTATTTTATATAAGTTACATTGATGACCTAGATACATGTGCAAGCCTTGTAAATTGAGATGGAGGGACTAATTGAAATTTATGTTCCACTAAACTCATCGGGAGCCGTTTTGGGCCTCGAAACCAAAACCATCAATTAATCTTTACCTTGTTCCCATCACATTCCAAAGTACTAGTGCTACAATTAAGTGCAAGCCTGCTCACACCTACTAGTACGTACCAAACCTGAACGTGTTCCCACTATGCAGGTTTTAGTACTAGTGCTAGTACTTAGGTTATAAAAAGGGGAACTACCTAACTGAAAATTACTCTACCTTCACTCTCATAAGTCTTTCTTCTTCGTCTGTCCTTGTCATGGCTGGTGTGCAGAGCTCTAGGTCGAGAACTCGTAACAAGGGAGCGGCAACCAAGGCTGTGGAAAAAAGAGGGCTCACCGCCTTGCAGAGACCTCGAAATATCTCTCACGCGCAGGCGATGGCTCCCAGGAGCGCCCTAGCCGCGTAGGCGAACATGCGGGCATGCCCGATCAGCTTAATAAGCACCTCAATAAGCAGAAGGAGTTCATCCACGGCTTGGTGGAGCTGCCGAAGGAGAGCCTCGATGACATATCCGCTGAGCTCAATGAGCAGGGGGAGTTGACCGCCGGCTTGGTGATGCTGCTGAAGAAGAGCATTGCCTCGGAGAAGAAGGCGACCGGCGAAATCCTGCAACTTCAGGAGGACAAGGCGAAGCTCTGCCATGAGCTTGACCTGCTGAAGGAGGAGAACGCCGGCTAGAAGAAGATGCATGAGAATAGTAGTTCCTCGATGAAGATGCTGCAGGCCCTCGTCATGGAACAGAAGGAGGAGTTGGCAAAGCTCCGCATCAAGCACTCGGCTGCTGTCAAGGTACTTAATGTGGTCGTGGAACAGATGATGAAGGCTCGCGTCGAGAAATCCCGCGTCATGGACAGAATGAAGAAGATGGCAGAGGAGACGCGCAAGAAGATGGACATTGTGGAGGCGATGAAGAAGCAGTTATGACTCCGTGGCCAGAAACCCTTCATGTAGTAGAGAGCAGCGCCCCAGACTTGTGTGTGTGTCTTACTTCTTTTTTTGGGGTGATAATGTTCCTTCTTATTTTGTTCTTGTGTTTCTTCTTTTGCTTCGGGTGTTTCAACGCACGTGTCATGTTCTCTACGAGGCATGAATAGAAGAAGGCTAACAATGAGATGACTAGCAAATTAGATCATTCTTATCGCCATATGGCACTGTGCTGCCGTGTTTCGTGCTCCTCCATCGTACTCCAGTGGAAAACTTGAGGATACTGCACGGTTCTTTGCTCCTCCTCAGGTTGTCGGCACATTTATACAAGCAGTCAAATAACAAGTCCCCGCCTTCCAGCAGTAATGAGCCGTCAAATCACAAAGCCCCTCGCCTCTCTTGAAACCAACCAAGCTAGACTGCCCCGCTGTCGGTGTCAAAATCGGCGGATCTCGGGTAGGGGGTCCCGAACTGTGCGTCTAAGGCGGATGGTAACAGGAGGCGGGGGACATAATGTTTACCCAGGTTCGGGCCCTCTCGATGGAGGTAATACCCTACTTCCTGCTTGATTGATCTTGATGATATGAGTATTAGACGAGTTGATCTACCACGAGATCGGAGAGGCTAAACCCTAGAAGCTAGCCTATGGTATGATTGTTGTTGTCCTACGAACTAAAACCCTTTGGTGTATATAGACACTGGAGGGGCTAGGGTTATATAGAGTCGGTTACAAGGGAGGAGATATACATATCCGAATTGCCAAGCTTGCCTTCCGCGCAAAGGAGAGTCCCATCTGGACACGGGACGAAGGCTTCAATCTTGTATCTTCATAGTCAAATGGTCCGGCAAAGTATATATTCCGGCTGTCCAAGGACCCCCTAATCCAGGACTCCCTCAATAGCCCCTGAACCAGGCTTCAATGACGACGAGTCCGGTGCGCATATTTTTTTCAGCATTGCAAGGCGGGTTCCTCCTCCGAATACTCCAAAGAAGATTTTGAACACAAGGATAGTGTCCGGCTTTGCAAAAAAAAAATTCCACATACCACCGTAGAGAGCATAATATTTCCACAAATCTAATCTGCTGACAACTTTTCATAACATGACATCACGCCATGGCCCCGGTTATTATTCGAAACGTTTTTCTCAACCAGCTACTACACATATTGTGAGACGGTTTTCTTAGCACGTCTTGTCGAAGCAGAGATCGTGTCCCCTTATCATGGGATTCTCATCAATACGGGTGTGGGTAACCCAACCGCGCCATCAATCACGACGCTTGGGGAATAAGCGAGTTTTACTAGGCAAGTGGGGAGGCACATAGTTTCTTCCGCCCTTATAAAGGGGTAAGGGTTCCACCTTTTTACCCATGCCTTCTTCTCTCCTGCCCATCCATTCTTGCGCACTCGAGCTCCAGCGCCCAAGTTCGCAGTTTCTCCGAAGAACCACTCCAAATATGTCCAGAGCGGGAGGCAAGTGGATGGCCTCTACCATCCAGAAGAAGGACATCAAGAAACTTCGGGAGGCCGGGTATCTAGCCCAGGAAATAGGCCACCGTCTCCCGACGGCGGGACAGATCGTCCCTACCCCGGAACCCCACAGAAGGGTCGTATTCCTCCCTCATTTTATCGGTGGGCTAGGGTTTCCCCTCCACCCATTTGTTCGCGGCATCATGTATTATTACGGGGTCGATTTTCATGATCTATCCCCGAATTCCTTCCTCAATATCTGGACATTCATTGTCATGTGCGAGGCTTTTTCTCCACATCCCGCCACACTTCGGCTTATGGCTAAAGATCTTTAATGTGAAGCCCAAGGTAGTGGGCGGTGAGCATGCTGAGTGCGGGGGCGCTATGGTGAGCAAGATGCCCAACGTCACATGTACAACAGGTACCTTCAATGATTCCATCAGGGAGTGGCAACAGGAGTGGTTTTACATTACCGAGCCGCGCTGCGCGAAGTGGGGCGCTGCTCCCGAGTTCCTATCCGGAGCCCCTCTGCGGCTCATGTCCTGGCTTAAGAAGGGCCTGGACTGGTCTTCGTCCGACGAACTGCTGGCGCTCCACATGCGCGTCAAGGATATGGAAGACAAGAATATCGAACTTGTCAATGTAGTCTAGGTGATGTTAGTCCGTCGGATCCTACCTTGTCAACACCGGACTTGCAATCTATGGGAATTCGATCCGACCAAGCACCATACCCTGCGAGAGCTCTTTGGCTCCTCTCACGAAGACATCTGGAAGGTGCTTTTTAAGCCCGGCAAATCATGGCCGGACTCGGTCGAGGACCGCGGGTACCAACTTTCCCTCCCTGCAAGCTTGGTATGTTACCATACATTTATTCACATAACTCAAGGGAAATGCTTAATGTGTTTTACAAAACTCTCCTAGGGCTGGACGAGGAAGGCGGGGCAGATCCAATGTCCGGCCCCGCTGCCCGAATAACCGGCCGGCCCACTTCTGACGAAGATGTTGGACACGGCGCCTTACAAGGTGCCGGAGAAGAAGACCGAAAAGGAGGCCAAAAAGACCCGGGGCGGCCTTCATCACCGTGCCCGACCCGCCTCCGAAGAGGACGAGGAGGAGGAAGACAAATCCCCAGTAGGGGGAAGAAAGAAGAGGACGGCCTCCGTACACTTGGAGGCCGAGTCACCTAAAAGGGGAAAAACTCTTCTTCCGAAAGAGTCCACTGCCGTCGCTGATAGCAGCCCGGCGTGGGATCCTAGGTCCCAGCCCCTAGTGAACTCGTAAGTATATAAAATCCGAACACGTTCATGTGTCTGGACCCATCATGGCATAGTATTTTAACCTGAGCCATATATTTTATAGTCCGATAGGGTCCCGTTCCGAACAATCCTCGTCCGAGGATTTGCTGAGCTCGGATGCTATGGAGAGCGGGACGCCTCCGAAGGCCCCTCCCCCCGAACATGTGATCAACACTGAGGCTTCGTCCCAGAGGGACTCCGTCCAAGGAGGGGTGGAGAAAATCATGAAGGCGGCGCCTGGAGGTCAAACTTCAGGGGCCGGAGACATGGGGGAGAAGATCCCCACAGGAGTCCACGGCGGGGACCATCTTGAATTCAGCCCCCAACCGGATACAGTTTCGGAGACCAATATGGCTCTGGAATCAAGCAGGCGGCCTTCCTTGGCTGGAGAGGGCATCCCTGTTCCACTGGCGACCTCTGTCCATCCATAGGAGCCGGGTGCTTTATTCGCGGCGCTGAAGAGCGCCTCCATCGTCGATGAACACCGTGCCCTTATGGGTGCGGTGATTGAGAAGATTTAGTCCGCTGAAAATGGACTGAATGAAGCCTCTATCGACCTTATGAGAGGTTTTGAGGTATGTTTTATACGGTTTTGAAGAGTGTCATAGCATGGATAGTAGCCCCTGATACACTGTCCGGTGAACGAAAGAACCGGACATAGGATCAAATATATTTTTCGCAGGAAGACTCATTTGATGACATCTATCTCTCTTATTTTGTAAGTAGGCATCTGTAGCGGCTACTGCCGCTCATACCGTGGAGGTTTCCGGACTGAATCAAAATCTGGAGCGGGCCGAAGCGGAGTTTGGCCAGTTAAAAAGGCAGTTGGAAGATCAACAAGGTATTCAGAAATGATGTTTGTGTTTAGTGCGAACGAATTTTCAGTATGATAGAATATGTGTCATGATTTGCGCCAGGGGTGATGACCGAAGTCGAGGCTCTGAAGAAGGTTGTTGCCGAGGCCGAGGAAAAGGCAGCCGCAGAGTAGGCTCTTCGTGAGAAGCACAAGGCCATGGTTGTGGAAGCTAGGCAAGAGCTCCAAGAGGCCATGAAAAAATGCGAGACCCTGGAGAAGAGTTTAACGGAGAAAGAATCTGAACTCACCAGGGCTCATCAGGCCATGTGCGATGCCCGTGGGAAAACCCAAGACGCCCTGCAGGAGATCCAAGAGGCGAGGGAGATCATGGCGGGTAAGGTCTTTTTCCATGTAAAGCAAGTATTTCAGGAGAAAATTATGCTTTATAATTTTAAGTTTGGATTTCTCCCGGTGTATTTGCGGAACTTCCTTGCAGCATCGGATGCCGCCCAATTCTACCGAGCCGAAGAGGGGAATACTGTGGATAAGCTCTTCTGGTCGCAGTATCTGGCACCGAATTATCCAGTGCCTTTTACCGATCAACTGAAACAGCTGGTCGAATTGCATAAGGCGGCCGAACTAGCCATGAAGGATTTGATTATCCGGCTATGGCCCGACGAGCCAATTCCAGGTAGCTACTTTGGACTCATGAAGCGGCTTGTTAGTGCCTGCCCTCGACTTGACGTCATCAAGCGGTCGGTCTGCATAGAAGGTGCACGAATGGCCTTTGCCCGCGCAAAGGTGCACTGGGGGAAGATGGATGCTGAAAAGCTGATGACCGAGGGACCGCCAGAGGGAAAGGAGCACCGCAAGCCCGAATTGTATTATGAAAGTGTCCTAAAAGGATCCTGCCTTGCGGCGGAGCAATGCACCAAGGACATTGTATTTCCATGAATATACTTATGTTGTCCTTTGTAATGTGTGAACAAGGTCATTTCTATTATTTATTGCCTGTTGTAAAAGTTTACCCTCCTGCGCAACCGTTTTATATATTAAACCTGAGAATTGGCCAGTCGTTGGCTTCTGCCCCCTCGTAAGAAATACAGGGGTGTTTGGGATAAACCTGATCACTCTTTACCACAGTGTTGGGTCCTTTGAAGGAGGTGTTCAGCATAGTGAACCAGGCAATCGAACTATAGGGCTGCGCCTAGTGTTCATCATTCTCACTTAGCCATAGAAGCATTAGGAAGGTAGGCGCTGCGCCTAGTGTTCGGAAGACTACACGAGGGGCCCTATAGGCACCTGATCGAAAGAAGAACCGATCCATCGCACGCTGCATTGGTTATGGCATTATGCGGGAGAAATCCTTAAAGATTTTACAACCTCTCGAACAGCTGACCAGCTCTTGCCGTCCGGAAGAACCGGGACACAATCGCAGTAGTTCTCCCTGTGCCGCCTTAGCCGATATAGCGGAACATAAGGCAGCAAAACATGGGAGGCGGGCAAACCCAACATTCGACCCAAGACATGATTCGGAGTTGATGCATATAATGCTATAAGTTTGGGGTGCCGAACTTCCGTGAAGGTGTTCGGACTTTATTGCCATATTATGGGTAAAATGAAGCCCCTAGCAAAGGCATATCGTGGTGTACGGATGCCACTTAACAAAAGAGTTTCAATAAGAAATAACAGCAAATAAACGTCATATAAATCCACATGTTGTATTTGAATAATACGTTGAAGCGTATGAGTACAGGTAATGCGATAAAAAGGGGAATATGACTGTGGAACCTGCTGGGACTGGGGAGGAAGAAGATGTGTGCAGATCCGGAGTATAGTCGGATGGACGTCACGAGGAATATCTAAAGATTCCCTTGTGCGTTCGAGCTGGTACCATGTCACCGGTCCCGGTCCGCGCAAAGGTGAGCCTGCAAAGGAAATGCAAGAAATATTTTTGTGCCGGAGAGCGGTTGAGCCGCGATATGTGGCATGTTCTGCACTTTTTCGGAATGTTTAGTTGAGCCCTGGAAGATCCGGGCTATCCTGCCGTGAAGTAGTTCGGACTACTTTGAATGTGTTCGGGGTTTTAGCCGTCGACTCAAGATTTGACTAATAGGTGCCCTCAATTGCTTCTGCTATTAAAGCGGCGGCGTACTCTGTGGTACCGAGGGAGAGTTCGGCCTCGCCATTAACCGTGATGATACCGCGCAGACCGGGCATCTTTAGTTTACGGTAGGCATAATGTGGCATCGCGTTGAATCAAGCGAACACAGTTCGCCCGAGCAGTGCCTGATAATCACTGCGAAAGGGGATGTTGTAGAAGATTAACTCTTCGGCGCGGTAATTGTCTGGTGATCCGAAGACTACCTCGAGGGCGATGGAGCCGGTACAGCTGGCCTCCACGCCTAGTATAATACCTCTAAAGGTGGATTTAGTGGGTTTGATCATCGAATGATCGATGCCCATCTTGCACATTGTGTCCTGGTAAAGCAGATTTAGACTGCTGCCTCCGTTCATAAGGACTCATGTGAGGTGGAACCTGTCAATTATTGGGTCGAGGACTAGTGCAACTGGATTGCCGTGACTGGTGTTGACCGGACGATCCATTTGGTTGAAGGTGATTGGCCCTAGTTTGTATTGCGGGCTGACTGGTTTCATTAGGTCGACATCCCTAGGGGTGTGCATCCGGTCTGGGTTGGGAGTGTGGGTGGCGTTTACCATATTCATCGTTTGGATTTGCTGGAGAGATTTCTTTTGTCCTCCTCTATTCGGTGATCTGGGCTCCTTGTCGCTGTCATCGCTTTGAGACCCCTTATCTTTGTTTTTGGCGCCTAAGCTGCCAGCTTGTTTGAAGACCCAACATTCTCTATTGGTATGATTGGCTGGTGTCCCTGGTTTGCCATGAATTTGGCATGGACGGTCGAGTATGCGGTCCAAACTGGACGGACCCGAATTGTCATTTTTGAGTGGCCCTGTCCGCTAACCGGACTTAGAGCTATTAAATCCGGCATTGACTGCCGTGTCTTCGGCGCTTTCACCATGTTTGCGGCGTTTGTGTTTGTTGCGCCGGGGTTTTCCGTTGCTATCTCTGGCCTCTGATTTGCCAGTGTTGCTTGCTGTGTTGTTGCTACGAGCCAACCAGCTATCCTCGCCTGCGCAGAAGTGGGTCATGAGTGTTGTGAGGGCTGCCATGGACCTTGGCTTCTCTTGGCCGAGATGTCGGGCGAGCCACTCGGCACATATGTTATGTTTAAAGGCCGCTAGGGCTTCGGCATCCGGACAGTCCACAATTTGGTTCTTTTTGGTTAGGAACCAGGTCCAGAATTTCCTGGCTGACTCTCCGGGCTGTTGTGTCATGTGACTCAAATCATCAGCATCCGGTGTTCGCATATATGTGCCCTGGAAGTTATCTAGGAATGTGTGACGCCCCCGATTCAATCGTACACTAATCATGCACGCAAATGTGTACGATCAAGATCAGGGACTCACGGGAAGATATCACAACACAACTCTACAAATAAAATAAGTCATACAAGCATCATAATACAAGCCAGGGGCCTCGAGGGCTCGAATACAAGTGCTCGATCATAGACGAGTCAGCGGAAGCAACAATATCTGAGTACAGACATAAGTTAAACAAGTTGCCATAAGATGGCTAGCACAAACTGGGATACAGATCGAAAGAGGCGCAGGCCTCCTGCCTGGGATCCTCCTAACTACTCCAGGTCGTCGTCAGCGGGCTGCACGTAGTAGTAGGCACCTCCGGTGTAGTAGGAGTCGTCGCCGACGATGGCGTCTGGCTCCAGGGCTCCAGCATCTGGTTGCGACAACCAGGTAGAAGGAAAAGGGGGAAAAGAGGGAGAAAAGCAACCGTGAGTACTCATCCAAAGTACTCGCAAGCAAGGAGCTACACTACATATGCATGGGTATATGTGTAAGGAGGCCATATCAGTGGACTGAACTGCAGAATGCCAGAATAAGAGGGGGGATAGCTAATCCTGTCGAAGACTACGCTTCTGGCAGCCTCCGTCTTGCCGCATGTAGAAGAGAGTAGATTGGAGTCCTCCAAGTAGCATCTCCAAGTAGCATATCCAGGTAGCATCTCCAAGCGCATCGCATAGCATAATCCTACCCGGCGATCCTCTCCTCGTCGCCCTGCGGAAAAGCGATCACCGGGTTCTCTGTGGAACTTGGAAGGGTGTGTTTTATTAAGTATCCGGTTCTAGTTGTCATAAGGTCAAGGTACAACTCCAAGTCGTCCTGTTACCGAAGATCACGGCTATTCGAATAGATTAAACTTCCCTGCAGGGGTGCACCACATAGCCCAACACGCTCGATCCCATTTGGCCGGACACACTTTCCTGGGTCATGCCCGGCCGCGGAAGATCAACACGTCGCAGCCCCACCTAGGCAAAACAGAGAGGCCAGCACGCCGGTCTAAACCTAAGCGCGCAGGGGTCTGGGCCCATCGCCCTGAGCACACCTGCACGTTGCGTACGCGGCCGGTGAGCAGACCTAGCAACCTCCATTACAAAGGAAGTTGCGTTAACGCAGTCCAACCCGGCGCGCGCCGCTCCATCGCTGACGTCTGAAGTGCTTCGGCTGATACCACGACGTCGGGATACCCATAACTACTCCCACGTAGATGGTTAGTGCGTATAGGCTCGTAGCCAGACTCAGATCAAATACCAAGATCTCGTTAAGCGTGTTAAGTATCCGCGAACGCCGAACAGGGCCAGGCCCACCTGTCTCCTAGGTGGTCTCAACCTGCCCTGTCGCTCCGCCACAAAGTAACAGTCGAGGGCCGTCGGGAACCCAGGCCCACCTCTACCGGGATGGAGCCACCTGTCCTTTCAGCCCCCTCGTCAGAATCACTTGCGGGTACTCAATGAGCTGACCCGACTTTAGTCACCATCTGTATAGTATGTATGTATGTATAGTATATACCCGTGATCACCTCCCAAGTGATCACGGCCCGATAGTATAGCATGGCAGACTGACAAGAATGTAGGGCCAATGATGATAAACTAGCATCCTATACTAAGCATTTAGGATTGCAGGTAAGGTATCAACAGATGTAGCGACAATGTCAGGCTATGCATCAGAATAGGATTAACGAAAGCAGTAACATGCTACACTACTCTAATGCAAGCAGTATAGAGGAGAATAGGCGATATCTGGTGATCAAGGGGGGGGCTTGCCTGGTTGCTCTGGCAAGAGAGAGGAGTCGTCAGCTCCGTAGTCGAACTGGTCAACAGCAGCGTCGGTCTCGTAGTCTACCGAAGAGAAGAGGGGGAAGAAATAATGAATACAGAGCAAACAAAGCATCACAAAATATAACAAGGCAATACGCGATGTTCGGTGTGCCCTAACGCGGTAGTAGGTGATACCGGTGAAGGGGGGAAAACATCCGGGAAAGTATTCCCGGTGTTCCGCGTTTTCGGACCGGTGAACCGGAGGGGGAAAGTTGCGTGTTCGGTATGCTAGGGGTGTGTGGCGGACGAACGGGCTGCGTAACCGGATTCGTCTCGTCGTTCTGAGCAACTTTCATGTTGAAAATATTTTAATCCGAGTTACGGATTAAAAGATATGATTTTTAAAAGATTTTAACAATTTTGGAATTTAATTATTTATTTAATTAATTCGAAAAAATGTATTTATGACGTCAGCATGATGTCATGCTGACGTCAGCAATCAACAGGGTTGACTGAGTCAACCCTGACAGGTGGGTCCCGTTTGTCATACACTGTTAAGTCTAATTAGGGTTTAACTAATCTAATTACTGTTTATTTAAACTAACTAGTTAATTAGATTAGTTAATTAGGATTAATTAACTTAATTAATTAATTAGTTAATTTAATTATTGATTAATTATTTATATTTTTATATTTTTTTTTTATAATTCGTTTTTTTTATTAAACGTTCTGGGGCGGGCCCCACATGTCTGTGGCCCCAAGGGCCTAACGGGCACAGAGCGGTGCGAGCACGGGCACCGCCCGAACGGGTATGGGTGCTGGGCGCCCGAGACGGTCCAGGCGCGGCCCACCGCACGGTGGGAGTGGTAGCGCGCCGGCGAGGTTTGGCCGGGGCGCCACCGGCCGGAGCAGTGCGGGCGGGGGCATGGGTTAAAGGTGGCGGCGGCGGTGATCGCAGTAGCGCGCGGGAGGCCGCGCGGGGCAGTGGGCGAGGCCGGCACGAGATGAGGGCGCAGGGGAGCAGGGCGCGGGGGCTGG